>NC_142243.1:63371138-63524011 GCF_052056855.1 Sturnus vulgaris | reverse complement strand
ACTTTTATGGGAAACTCCTCTGAAACCTGTATCAGATTTATCCCTGTCAAGTTCAAATTTCCTAAGTTCCAATTAAGGCTGGGCTTGGTTTCTTCTGTTTTTTATCCCAGTTCAACTCAATTCAAAACCCACAAGTAAATAGTTCATTCCTTTGAGGTAGTCCAAGGTCTTGAGAAAACCTAGAAAATACTTAAGTGCTTTTATTCATCCAGAAAAAAAGAGCATAAATCCTGTACAGTCTGATCGCTGGACTTCCATTTCAGAGTTTAGGATTCTGTGAAATCTCATTGATTCTGTACATATTTAACATAACCTGTCAAAAGCTTCACTCGTTTTCTAGCAAGCAATGGACACTCACATATAAATTACACAACCACACAACCTCTGGGCTTAAGTTCTGCTTATCCCAGATTCATCACACAAATTAAGGCAACATTTTTGTTATAATTTCTCATCAAAGAAAATTTCCAGAGACATATAAAAGTAAATTCACTGTATATTCTATTCCACCAAAAGTATGTTTGTAAAGCTCTTTACTAAGTTTTCCAGTGTGGTGCATATATATATATTTTTTTTTTTCTGAAGACGTTTATATTTCTTTTTAGCAGGCATCAGATTTGCTTCAGCTAAACGCTAGGCAAGTTAAAAGGCTACACATTGAAGAGATATTTGCTAATTATTTGGAAAAAATAAACAATCTGAATTGTTTGAAGTTTCTGGGGCAATCATCTGAGCCATTTCAGTTCAAAAAGCTTTTCAAAAATGCATCCATTCTATTTCTGTGTCCAAAGTCTAAAGAATCCACATAACAACTTTCAGAAACAGATGGATTATCACCATACTCAAGTTTTTTGCATCAAGACTTGGATGATTATGTGCATGAGTCTTCCTCAAGGTATTTGGCAAGAACACTTTCACCCCTGAGACCCCCTTGACATCTATTTGGGAACATTATCTGTGTGAGTCGTGCATGCATGTAAGTGCAGTTAGTTTTAAGTGCTTATTTTGAGAGAAAGGAGAATATATGTAGTGTTGCTGACTCCATAAAATTACATGCATTCTGCACAAGGACACAAGACACAAGTGTTTATTAAAATAAAAAGCTTTAATGCTTTTGCATTTCAAAGATTTAGCAGAAAATAATTGCTACAAACATGCTACAACATATATGTTCAAAACGTTTTCAGTGCTTTCTTTCAAAAAGTTCAGCATTTTGGCAAAAATAAGTTTTTCTGTATATACTTCAAACTTGGCTATCATAATACTGATATAAAATACTTCATGTAGAGTAAATTCAGGTGCATAAAATACAATAAGTAATAAAACATACTGTTTGTATAAACATTTAAAGTATAAATTTCATTAGATAACATGCAAATACTGCAATATTTTAAATGGCACTTAAATATAGATACTGAGATTCTTTATAATTTTGCATCCAATATGAGATTCTGAAATGTACAAAACTATAAAAAGAACACATGTCTTCACTGAAGTCAGGTACTAGCATAGAGCTTGATTGTCATTTTACAAGCAGTGAGCCCAAAGTCCTGCAAGTCTTCACTAGTCCAAGGAAAGATGTCTACTGAAATAGGCCCGGGGCTAGTTAGTTTTCTTCATAATAAAATATGAAAGCATATTTACATGAGAATAAACTCTTAAATTTTTGGTAAGGTAATTAAGTAGCAGCAATCTGTTTCTTCCAAAAATGATGTTTAAAATAGGTGCATGCTTTTGTTGTCACTGATATGCATCTGAATAATATAAAATTGGCATTCTTCAGTAACTCAAAACACTGTTTAGTTCATTGTTGAAAAACCCTATAAAATCCCTTCTCCTCAAAACCATAAATCCATAATGTCAGAACTTTCCAGAGCATATTTATCTTTCCAAGATTCATGGAAAACAATCTAATTGTGCTGAAACAGTCATCTGACTAATTATGAATAAGGGAATCATCTTTTCACATTTTTCAAATACTTTCAGTCCTTCATTGAAAAATGTAAGTCCATTAAATCTTGCACATTTTTTGTCTTCTGGTTCAGTGACCAACAGCTCCAAATGTCCTTCACAATACAAATGCCACAATGCTCGTGCATGTTTCCCAAGCAGTTATATGCAGTGTCTCAGTGCTGATGACAAGGTGAAGAGAAGGCTGATGAACAGGGAGTGCAGAGCAGGCACCACTTGAGCAGAAGCAGAAGAAATGCTAAAGGAAACTTGCACTTGAGATGCAATTAGAGCTGACAGTGGCACGTGTGAGGCTAATGTTGGGCTATCCGAATTGATCAGGGACTCGATCTTTTCTGCTTCTTTATTGCAGGCTTCAATCTAGACGGGAAAACAAAAGTTATTATTTCTCTTCTTGCCATGTAAAATGACAGTGCAAAAATATTCCAATCAGCACATAAGATTTAGATAATTTTGGGGAGTAGCTGGAAAACAGATCAGAGGTCTCATCGAGGACTCTGGTACTATGAAAACTCCTGTGGAAGCCCTCAGTAGTAGAAAAGGAAAAGGAAGGAAGCTAAATACAAGTTATCATGGGGTGATGTGTTTTGAATGTTGAAGCAAAAAACCCCACAGTGAATTATCACTGAAGACAGTGCCCCTAAATCTGAGGACTTCCTTCCTGATTGACCAACTTACTTCTTTGAAGTCTTCAACAGTGGAAAAATCAAGATTTTCTCCTTCCTGGGACTTTTCTTCCGAATCAGAGAAAACTGATTTTGTTTATGGGGAAGGGAGAAAAGAATGGAAGTAATAGAACCCGAGAAACTGCAGGTTTCAATTTCCCCACTGACATGATGAAATTAATCAATTTCTGTTTTTCCACTTCACTTTCTTACTGCACCCCAGAAAGTAATTTAGTAGTAAATCTCTTTAAAAGCATTGGAAGCTGCCTCTGGTGAAGTTTAAAGTTGACAAGCTAACATCTGGAGGTCCAAAGCTTTGAAAGTTGAGGAGTGTCAGCAGTGGGTGCCACCAATGAGGGGTGCAGTGGTGGCCTGTGATTTCAGAGTCCTCCTCCCTGCAGGAATCTGACAGCACCTGCTGCAGGTGGAGTGAGAGCTGACCAGGCTGGCAAGACTTTCCTTCCTAAGTTCTGGTAACATTTTGGGCTAAGTCTGCTAGAGGAGGAGACAGAAGTTGGAACTGAGTTGGACCTAACAGGGCACGAGCAATCCAATCACACACAGTGTATCTGCCTCAGAAACAAGCACCATCCTACAGGTACAAAAGTGAAGCAAATCCATGCTGGGTAAATAAAATAATAACATCATCTACCTGCAATGGTTTGGGGTTCTGATCCACAGGAATGATGAGAATCACGATTTCTGATTCTATGCTTAGGTATCCAAACACATCACACTGTGGCACTGACACATGCAGGCGGATTTTCTCAAGTATGTCAAGTACTGTTATTGGCTTTTTATTTGTTACCTGGAAGAAAACAAAGAACTCTGCGGATGATGTGACACTATGAAAAATTCTCCTCCTCAGTTTTAATAACATTAAATCATGCCAGGAAATGTGTTTCAGCCATTGAACTACTGAGTTCTAAACTACTCTAAATGTACCAAAAGACCTAAAGGATTCAATATTTCTAAAACATCATTCTAAGAAATGATTCACTGATTCTAGAAAAACCTGAAAAAAAGAAAAAGTGAAAGAAAGAAAGGGGAAAAATATTTACATCTTATATTAACCATGCTTTTGATATGTGCTGTTCTCCACCTTCATGGTTAACGTGTCTATGTAGCACATACCTCAAAATAATGTAAATGCTTATGTGTTACAGTGTTTGTGCTCCTACACTGGAAACAAAAGGCAGAGCAGCCCTATGAACTGTCTAGTATTTGAAGCAGTTTTTTCTCACGTCAACCAGCTGTCTGAACTAAAAGAGGCAGACATTACAATCCAGGTATTAGGGTGCTTAGTAGGTGAGAGTAGTTATCACCAACTACTTGAATAAGACCAATAAATTCCTTTAACTAGAAAGCCTTCTTCTAACAGAAACTAAAAATTCTTCATGGTCACATTCTGTAATGTATGAACTGAGAAGCTGCAGTAGCCACTGTGTCCCTGGTACCATTAGAGATGACAACTGGACCACACTCCAGGATGCAGTCATGACCCAACAGACACTGCCACTCAGCAAAATTGGTCAACACACACACACAGAGCACCTACAAACACACAGTCTCTGACAGGAAAGCAGTAGAATCATAGATGCTGTTCCCATATAATTTGTCTGCACTATTACAAGTCATATAAACTGCAAACCTGAGTCTGCTTGTTTGTGCCTACTCTAATTCTGTTTTGCTTCACATTGTAATTCAATTTATGACTCAGATTAAGAAATAAAGGAAAGCATAAGCAGTATAAGGAAAAAACCCCTGACAATCACAAGTAACAACTAAAAATAATGGCTTTTATAACATGTTAACCTTTCAGGAGGAAGTGCACCATAACTTGACTTTTCATATACCATTTAACATTAGGCATGACTGAACTGTTTACCCTTGCAAAATTATCCAGCTTGTCTTTGTCATATAAGATTCTCAGCATTCCAGCACACAGTGGACAGCAGGCTCCTATGTGAATTAAAGAAATCTCAGTAATAAGAACAAGCAGTCTTTTCACTTTTAAGTAAGCAAAGTCAACATTGGAATATTAACTGAGAATGAAAATAGCAAAATTACCAAAGCAAAATAAATGTTTCAATTTGACAGTAGAATTGCACATTTCTAATATTTTTTTAACACTGAAAACATTTATAATGCAAAATCAGTCACCTTTCAACACACATCTACTACTATCAGCATGAAGCAACAAGATGAATTTTCATTCATTTTAAGATCCTTCATTATTGTAAGCTAAAAACTGGAGGTACTGTATGTACCACAAGCCAAGATTTTGCATGGATGCATGCATACGAACTACATAAATGATGGATTTCAAGAGCTGAAATATGACAGGAGCATTTATGCACATTGCAAGCATTAATTTCTGCAGTTACACCATATTGGAACTTAAAATCTTTAGAAAACAAGGAAGAAAAAGTGCTTGTCTGACAGACTTCATATTTCTCCTACTGTTTTTCCTCACCATGTCAGAAACAAAATGGATAATACTTCAACTTTCTATCCATTATTAAATCCACTCTGCATTTATATGTGATTCATATAGTGACATTTACAGTATGAAATGTTATTACAAAGCATGAAGACCCTTTTTCAAAGGGGTCAAGAAAGGAGGAAAACGAATAAAACTTGTTTTAAGAACAGAGCTTTTCTTGCTCTGTATGACCTGTGATTAGTTGTTGTTTCATAAAGGAAGCACTTATGAAAACAATAAAAAACTGATTCAAACCAGCACACTGCAAAACTACTCCTGCTGTCTTCCACAATACTGTGAATACATATGGTATTTTACTCTGTCTTCTAATTAAGTATCATCTTTGCCCTTCTGGGAACCCTATGCTAATGACAGCTCAGCATTCCACTGTGGTATCTGCGCTGCCACTTCCGAAAAATTACTCACCGGATTCCTAGAAGCATCCTACCCTGGACACCACAAACCTCATTTGTTTCTCCCAAACCCATCCCAGCTGCCAGTCTCTAAAAGACTGAATGCATGCCTCCTAAAGCAAAGGTCTTTCCAGTTCGGGTTCACTCATCTGAGTCCTGACACTGGCTTTTTCTACCCCTAAGTAGAATCATTGCTTTATCCTTTCTGTTAATATAACATGTTAAAGCCTAAGATTTTGTCTTGGCTTGCAAAGCATGTAACCAAAAAGGATGTAACCAAAAGTATGTATTCTATCACCATCTGTTAAAACCAGGTGAGGCAGTGTTCTTTATCTTTTCCACAACCCATCCTTCCTCCAGGGAGATATCTTCTGTTAATGGGCCATTGAGTCCCACTGTATGACTGATAAGATTACATCATCCTACTGGGAGATGCTCCAGCCAGGGGGAGGAGCCAAGCCTTTCCTAACTAGATAAAAACTTGAGATTTGGAACACCGAAGCAGCCTTTTTCCACTGGATTCCAGAGGAAAAACCAGACCTTTCCACATCACTGGACCTTCAGAGGAAAACTGCATCCTTCTACAGGACCACTGCTTCAACTGAACCACATCTGTCATCCAGGAGGGCTGAAGCCACCATTTAATGGGACTGCTACCAACACCCTGACTGACAGGGTGTCAGGTTGTATTCTGACTGTCGGTGGTTTTGGGTTTGTTTTCTGTAATACATATTATTCTATATAGTATATATACTATATATACTATTATAGTATTACTCTGTAATACTATTTTAATTTTCCTAGTAAAGAACTGTTATTCCCATTCCCATATCTTTGCCTGAGAACCCCCTTAATTTCAAAATTATAATAATTTGGAGGGAGGGGGTTTACACTGTCCATTTCAAGGGAGGCTCCTGCCTTCCTTAGCAGACACCTGTCTTTCAAACCAAGCCAATTTTGTTCCAAGCATCCAAGCCCTCTTTGTACCCCGAGCCTGGAGAGCTCCCCCTTCCCTGCAGCGAGCCGCCCCACCTGGCGCGAGGACGGGTTTGCAGCCCGTGGCAGAGAGCTGGGGACACCTGACGAAGGCGCACTCGGAGTGGAAGGCGTGTCCCGAGAGCGCGCCCACGGCCTGGCAGTGCCCGTGGTAGTCCACGGCCACGCGGTCGGCGTAGGCGGCGCAGACGCTGCCGTAGCTCTCCCCGTTGTGCCCGCACACGGGCTCCGGCGACCTGCAGAACGGCTGGGACACGCGGCAAGAGGGAAAGCAAAGCTCACGGGAATGCACTGCTAATGCTGGCAAACCCCGAACAGGCAGGAGATTGGAAATAACCCGCCAGTTTATGAACGGTCATAAATGAAAAGGGGAAGTGCTTCAAGAAGGTGACAGAGTCCGAGAAATGCACAGTAAAACGTATTTCAGAAACCAGCAACTTTTGTTCTGCGCTAATGTTTAAATAAAGGGTCCATATTTAAGTTAGCTTATTAACTCAAAATCAGTACAATTTCACTATACCTTAAAATATTCTATTAACAGAATTAATTTGTTAACAACTCATTAATAATTTATGAATTCATCTTAGTGTGGTTTTGTGCGCTTAAAATTTAGTGTGCACGCACATGTATTTCTAACACATTATTGTATATTTTTATATACACTTAATAATCACTTAATTACCCACATTACTTTTATTTGTGTATGGTAACTTATAATTGTGTATTACTTATATTTGTGTTATTGTAAGGTGACAGAAGTAGCTTGTCTAACACCACCGTCGAGAGTGGTGGGATGCAAAAACTACACCGAATTTAAATCCTTCTCAAGGATTAATATGAAGACTAATCCAATCCAGACTAACCAGAAAATTATTACAGACTGACTGGTCAAGCAATGAACTTGATAAACATGGGGCACAAACACACAAAAAGCTAAAGACCTTCTATGACTGGGCATTATTTTATATTTCCACAAGTGAAAATTGGTAAGAATTAGCGTTTAAGTAACCAAGGAACTGCACTACTTACTGCAAACACACGTTAGGGTGCAACCTTTAACAGCATATGTAGGAACATATAAATATCAAGAGTATTACCCCCAAGAAAGCACAAGTAGAACTTTTGATTTGCTTTGAGACAACTGTTAACTAAAGCAGAGAAACACTTGACAAAATTCTGAAGATTGTGAGATTATTTTTTATACTAGTTAAAATTAAAATTATCACTTTCTATTAGAATATTTTATAAGTCATAAACCCCAAAAAGAATACTTAAAAAAGACCCAAATAAACAAACAATATTGAAAAAGAAATTGTTAAGTTGAACACCAAGTAAAAAAGAAGATTAGATACTTATTGCTAGAACCACTTCCTACCTGGCATGGTCCTCGATATGCCAAACTTTTTCCTTTTTGATACAAAGTACACAAGTTAGTGTATTCCACATTGTCTGTGTCACAAACAGGATCCCGTGTCTGGTCACAATTTAACTGCCTTGGCACACATTCATGCTGGCTGCATTCAAACTTCTCAAAACTGGTCAAGCAAACTTGTTTCTTTGGTATGCACCTGCAGAAAGTCATTACAATTTCATGTCATGTCATGGGAATTTTTTTTTTTAAGTCTCAAAATACTGAGGGAAACTATTTTCAGTGAGATTTTCTCCAGTGCTTTAGAGCTAAGTGTGGTTCAGCAGAGCTGCAGGAAATGCAAGTGATAAAACACTCTGAATAGCCCGTGTCAGGTCTCACCACAAACCTGCAACAGTTTCACATGACATTTATTAAATGAATGTCAACACAACTACAGTTGCCACTAACATTGATCTTTTACCGAGTATTTTTCAATGGATTATTGACAAAGGCTTGGATAAACTTCTTACTACTCCCATACTTCATATTGTAAATGAATATTTAAGAACAGCTAGGCTAGAGAAAACATGGAAACAGCAAGAAGGAAAGATTCTATTGCAGAGATCTAGTCTCACCCTTCTCTGAGAAAGGGGTGAAAACAAGACCTACAAGATTATATGGTTTCAGTTAGAAATATCTAATTGGATTCTAGCTTTAGAGATTCAGAATATTGTACAACATCCCATCTAGAGGATGACTGCAAACAAACAAAAATATTATATTTACACTTTCTTGGCATCCATTCCTCTGCAGCCTTCACAGACAAGTACAGAGAGCACAAATTCTTTCCCCTTTGCATTAAACATTTACCTTCCATGATCTTCTCTGCAAAACATTTGGCACAGGCCCTGCAAGGCATCCCTCTGCTAGAGAAATGCCAGCCAGTGCAGTCTGCTGAACAGGCTGATGAAAGCTCTCATGGCCTCTCTGGACATCCCCCTCCTTTCATAAATTACAGCAGTGCTGCCACCACTGGATAATGCACAATATGTCCTTATTCTCCCTGAGTGCTGCTCCCATGCATTACAGACATGCCTTTGATATTAGGGAAGGCTCGGAAATTCTGAGATTTAAACACTTCACAAGTGGAATGTAAGATCCATAATGTAAATAGATTCCAAGTGCATCAGGGGCATTTTCAGATGAGTGTGTTCAGTTTGAGCTACATTATCAAACTGACCCAGAAAAATGTATTGTGTACAGTCCTTTACTGAAACTACAAGTTGAGGTTCTAAGCATAATGATACTTTGAAAAACTGGAAAGCCTCTATGTACTCTGCAAATTTCCAACATAAAAAGTAAAAAATGTTTATCCACAATGCAGCTTGGGAATTCCAATTTTGAATGCCATTATGGCTGTAACAACTACAAAACTACAGTGTTTTCTCAGTATTTTCCTGCATCATGGCATTTTAAGTGCAGAAAAAGGAAAAAACTCTAAAATTGCTACAATCAACTTTAATGAAAGCACAATATTACACAACTTATTTTGATGGCTTTCTTTCAAAACAGAAAAATGCACTAATTCAAAGGAGACTGCAATATTGCACAACACTGAGAAAATTGAAGACAGAGACCAATATTGTTAGCTGCAGACTTTGATCTCTGTAAGAAAGGTCAGATTTTTTTTTTCGCCTGACACTACTACAAAGCATATTTTTGTTTTAATATATTTGTCTATGCAGATTTTGCTTTTCTTGATATTGAAAAAGCAGAGATTGTACAGACATAGTTTTCACAAGATTTGAGTCTAAGACAAAAAAGGGTGATTGATATTTTCCTGTTTTAGAGACAAAAAGCACAGATTACTGACTGAAAAAGCACAGCTGACTCCAAGCCTTGAATTCAGATGTGGGTCTTTGTAAACTAGTAAAAGAAGGTGTGAAACAAAGTAGTAAAATGACACTTATTGCCATTTTGACAAACTCTGATTCTCCTGCTTTTGAAAGCGTACATGAAGTCTCTTCTATTGCCGAACTGAGATCTGCATAATGAATTTAATTGGCGTAGCACTACAAAAATGGAACCAAGAACTGGCAGTTACTACAGTCCAATACTACTAACTATGATAAATGAAAAGCAGCTACTTCAAACAGTTGTTTTTATTGAAATAGCCCCAAAACAGAATGTTACAATATACAACACATTCAAAGAACACGGAAATCTGCTTTATGAGTGGAGGAAGCCAAAGAAAAGCTGAAAAACATATTCTGCTTTTACCTTTGATTTTTATTACAAGGGTTTGGGTTGCAAGGATCCTTGGAAATACACGACCCAAATTCAAACTGGTTGTCCTGGAGGCCGACGCAGCGAGCTATGCACGCGCTGGGATACGTGCGCCCGTTCCGGCCACAGACTGGGACAAACTGGTCCACACAGTTACAGGGCAAACCTGCAAAAGCAACACACAGAGCAGGGACTGCGTGCACACTCATTTTTCATGGCACAAGATACACAAGGCATCACTGAGGCATTTCTGCTTTCAGCCCTTTCCTCCAACCTGTCATTTAGCAATGCTGCAGCACACAGGCACTTAGAAGAAGCAGGAAGGGAAGTTTGTATCCTGCCTCTTTGTTCATTCTACTCAGCTTTCTCCATTTTTCCTCTAAACTCTTTATCTCTCATCCCTAGTGCACCCTGTCTCTATTTATTTTTACGTATTACTTGAGGTTTTATTTTTCAGTACTGATTTTCTTTTTTAAAGTACATGCTTTTCCTGCAGTGCAGGTTGGACATGAGAAAAAGAAATAGATTTAAAAAAATAGTAATAACATCTTATTGGGTGTTTTCCTTTAATGCTGTAGAAAGAATTTAGTTGATAATCCCTGGTCTAAAAATACTCAACTTCCAGTTTTCATGGTTTGGAAAGTTACCTGTAAACTTCCGACGTTCATCCTCTGAGCTGTGCTCAGTTAGACACTGACGTGTAGAACAAATCAAGTTTCCAGCAAAACAGGAACAGACATTGCAATCTATATTAAAGGATGCTCCATGGCCTTAAAATAAATTAAGTAAATACATACAATTAATGTAAATACACCACAAAACTACATATTCATATGCAGTACGTAGACATTACATTCTTATTAATTGTTTCTGTAATTTCCCTTTTCAGTACATTTTCCCACTCAAATTTCCATCCCCTTTTTTTTCCAATAGATTACAAGTTTTGCTTTATTCACTTAAATGAAAAGTCTGTTCAAATGTGGTTTAGACTAATTACTTAACCACAGAAGCAAGCACTTTGTCCTTTCAAAGCCTGTATAAATTAGGTTTTCTGTTTTATTTATTTTTTTTAAGAACAATAAACTCTGGTTAGCAAGTTTCATGTTTTCTTCAAGGTAAAGCTTTTGTAAAGACACATTCTTCTAAATTAAATTTACATTAAGACTCCTAAACTTTTAGTCTCACACATAAAGCACAACTTGTATGTGTTTACCAAGAGGTAAAAGTGCCAACGCTTCATTCCAACCTTCATTGGATTGGAATGTATTTTATAATAAGTCAGTAATATTTTCACACCTGAATCTAAGAATCAAACTGCAAACTTAGGGGATTTTTCTTCAATTTAGCACCTCTGATTTGGTTTTCTGAACTGTCCCTATGATGGCCCTTCACTGTGATGTATGTTTTGTATCAAATCAATTCACGTTGATGACAGACTCTGATCTATCCATAACCAAACTGGTTATCAAGGACTACCAACAAATACACAGCTCTTGAGGAAAACATAAGAGTAATTGTGCCTCTAGGTAATTCCCTCTAATCTCTTTTCAAAGGGTTGAGATTGAGAATTAGAATTTTAAAGAAAATATTACACAGGCACAAGGAAACCCCTCAGCACTGTAGCAATTCAGAAGAGGTGCTCAGAGACAAAGGAGGGCAGAACAAGAGGGGGTGGCACAAAAAGTTCTCTTTACACCACAGTACTGTTCAAAGGATCAAGGAATTTGCCAGCAGGGAAGAAGAAAAGCTTAGAAGGTAATGCCAAACACAGGATCTCAGGTGATTCTTCAGAGCACCTGAGTTAGGATCCACCTGAAAACTGTGCAGGGCCATTGTTTTTCACTGTCAAACTGCACACAGCAACCTGTCCTCATCAGTAATCATTTCAGTGTCTGGAGGCAACTCATAACACAAAAAACACCAGCACCATTCAAAACATTCAGAGTTGTTTTCTTTACAGAGAATGGTTTTAAAAAACACAGTTCAGATTTTATGTCTAAACTCTGACTTTTTACAACTGACATATAAACCAATTAAATATAGTTACTGCAAAATATTTACATGGCGACCATAAACTTTTAATTCTTTGCTTTAAATGCATCATCTAACAAATCTGGAACCTAGGAATTTTTATCTTTTATTATATAATACCCAGAGTCTTACTCACACAAACACTTCATGAGTCACTATGGCAAAAGAGGAAGCTGTCTGGTTTTGGAGTTGTGGTAGTTTGTTGGTTTGGTTTTAAATGGACAGCACTTAGTGAATACCTACAGCTACACATACTGTTATGGTTACCAGGACAAGTGAGGACTGTACACTGTGCAACCATAAAATATAAACATAGCATCAGACATTTTTGTGATTATTTTCATCAATAATCTGAAAAACTGCAAGCTTCCTTGAATAGAATGGTCCATAAAAAGTTAGTCACCATTAAAAAACTGTATTTAACAACTGTATCTCAGAAGTGGATACTTTCTATAACTGCCTATTAAATATATTGTTAACATAAGATGTTTTCAGTGTTCTGCTTCCATGAACAAATAGTACCAATTCTGAAAACATTAAAAAAAAAAAAAAAAAAAAAAAAAAGAAGAAAAATTTTAAGTATGTTTGGCTGCCTTTTATCTTCTTTGGACAAACAACAACAAAAAAACAGATTGCAAAATCCCCCCCATTCCATTCCATGGAATACTGCAGGCAGACTTTCCTGAGTGATGAAAATAATTGTACAATTGATTATTTAGCTCAACTTGTAATCTTTTGTGAGAAAGAAATACCCCAATTTCCTGCTCTTTCATGATTTAGGGTTTGGTTCCCAATCTGAAAATTGCGTTTGTGACAAATGAAACTACAACAAGTGCCTTGCTTCTGAAGTTTTACTTAGTGTGAAAATAAGTATGGAAGAAAATTAGTATGAAAATACTCTTATCATATGGTAATAAGAAAAACCTCAGTTATTTTGGACTCTTTAACTTTAGCTCTGCTTGGACAACAGTCTGACAGTAGTTTAAAAGGGCTGATTTACAGACATTGAACAATGTCTAGTGCTGAGATGTGTAACTGTGCACTACCAGAAAATCTCTTGCTTGCTGATTCAAAGACACCAACTTCAGACAGCTCACAGCTCAGCACAGACTCCATTTGATACTCAAGACCTTTTGTAAACTTTCCCCTACCTTAGTAGAACTCTTTTTTTTTGTTTTCTTTTTCCAAGATTAAAATGGCAGTTTGTGTGACAAAATTACACATTTAAAGCTCTCAAGCAAAAAATAAATCTGAAAATAAATCAATATATTTTTCCAAGAAGCATCACCTGTCACATCTCCTTGAACTCCTTTGACTGCCAGATTAGGTAGAACCCAATTAATCCTTGTTACCCATGCCAATTTAAATTCTAAACAAGGAGCTGCCAAGGTGAGGAAAGACTTTAAAAAACCAATGTTCAATACACCTTCATCATCGTCATCATCATGTATTTGCTTACACGTTTATTTTTAGGCATATGTTAGCCCCACTGATAAAAATCTTAAACTATGATTCTCATTTGATGTTGAGATTGTGCAAAACTTATTAGGGGAGGTTTAGTGGAAGCAAAGAAAAGGAAAAGGAGGAATTAAGATGAATCAAGCAGAAGGATGTGTGGAAAAGCAAAGGGAAGAGGGGAAAAAGGGACTGGTTCAGTGTAGACAGGTAGCTGGACAGTCTGCCTTTCTCACAGAACCCTATGCTTGATCACCACAACCTACCCTATATTTTTATCCAATCCTATTTTTACACTTTTAAGATGTATGTTCCCCACTCTGAGTATGTGCATGAGTGCTAGCAACCCTTAAGCTCAATGAACCAATAAAGTAGGGAAAGAGGTTTTAAAATGCCAGCCACTGGAGTGGAAACACAAACCTTGGGAGTCCATGAGTCCAAATGCCACAAATCACTGGAAGGAAGAAAAAAAAGCCCCAACAAATCCAAAACAAGCCCCTGCCAACCATTTGGAGCTAGTAAAGAAACCACCCTATGCTAAAAAGAAATGGTGTGCTGAGAACGTCCTTCACACAGGACTGTGACTGACTGAGACAGGCACAGTTCAGTACTGATTTCAACAATGGAACCTTCCACCATATGTAAGACTTAACTCAGTATTAAATACAGGGATGCAATCATCAGCTTTTGTATTTTCTGATAAACTCTGAATTCAGATCCTGAATCTCTCGTAGCTCAAAATTCATCAGGTAAGGAGCAGGTGCTGGGTGCACCACTGCTCTATCACTTACTTTTCCTTTGTCCTCCAACAATGCATGATTTCTGGAGGTCAACACAATGCATTTCCATACAGTTCTCCAGCAATCCACTGTGCCCACAGGTACAAATCTTGTAACAGCCAACATCTCCAGCTGAGGATGGAACTTGGATAAGTGTACCTTGTCGGACAATAAAATCGGAGGCTTCTCCCAGTTTGCAGCCTGCATACAAGGAGAGATTTTAGCTCATAAGCAGCAAACACGTGGGCAAGTGCCACTACTGAAATGAATTACTACATTGATTTGTGGTAAAAACATCAGGTGTTCTTGAGCAGCCTTGCTCTTGCCCTTAAATTCACCCATTTCACAGAGGCAACGAGTAGCAAATACAGAAGACAGGTGCTTGAGACAGTTTTGAAGTACCTATGAAGATGTTATTTTTGAAAAATAGACCTGAAATTACAATAATTCTCAAGTATTTTAATTTTCCAGCTCTGTAGTAGTATGAAACATGTTATGTGACAAATACTCGACATACTTCACTCTCTCCAATACAGAATTTGAATTAAAGGGCCTCACAAGCAAAGTCCAG
The DNA here is from genome assembly GCF_052056855.1 of Sturnus vulgaris. Classification (NCBI taxonomy): domain Eukaryota; kingdom Metazoa; phylum Chordata; class Aves; order Passeriformes; family Sturnidae; genus Sturnus; species Sturnus vulgaris. Next base: position 63,509,008 of record NC_142243.1, on the reverse strand, counting down.
TCATTTCCCCTCTCTCACATATTTGATTGTCTTTCTTCTCTACTTGTACCTCTTAAGTGAACACTGAAGGATTCTTACCACTATATGTGAATATAGGAGAAAGGGAGAAAAAGCAGGAAAAGTGGATTTTAAAAAGAAAGATTGGGAAAAAAAAGGGGAAAAGGAAAAGGTTTTAAAAATTGTGAGCAAAAATAATAAAATAAATAGCAAATTAAAATAACTCTACTAGGGATAAACTGCAACAAACCCCCTGAAACTTTCAGGCTATAAAAAGACTGAATTAAAACATAAAAGTCACTTTCCAACCTTCAGTGCAAGCAAAATGTCTCTTCAAAAGCTCTGGGTGAGCTTTAAATTATTTTTGCAGCATATGAAGACAATACAACCTTAGAGTAATAAGGCTCAGCTTTCCAGGAAAACAAAAATATTTGTAAGGGTCATAGAAGCATAACCAAAACAATGTCCCTAGGCTCACACAAAGAATGAGCTGAAGTCTATCCTCACTTTTAAAAGAGCACAAGTAGAGCAGATGTATGAGTGAAGCAAAATCCAGCTTTCCTCTTTTTAACTAGGAACCAGTGGGGAACCTGCTGGAAGAACAGAGGCTCAGGGAAGTGATGTGAGACAGCTATGGCCATGTTCTCTATCACCTCCTCGAGAAGGAAGGCTGCTCCATGCAATTCAGTGTAAAAATCAGTGTTGCTCTCACTTGCTCAGTCACACACATGTTCAAGTGGTCAGCAAATGCACACTTTCTGCTCTGCTTCAAGAACCACAGCTGACCCCTCATGACACTGAGTGACACCTTCTGCTTCAAAGGAAAGGGAGAAACTGGCAAGCACTACCAGTGCCTGGGGCAGAACAATGAAGGGGCTGTAGAAGTCGGACATTGCAGAGTCTCACACCTCCTTTTGTAGGTTTGATCCTTGTTACTAACACCACCCAACCCTGCCATTTCAAAGTTAGGTACCTGAAACTTATTCTGCATGAGACTCTCCCCAGTCAGCTCACATTTACACTTGGTGCAGAGATTAGACTACACCAGTGTTCTAAAACAGCAGTTCCCAAATGACCATAAGTGTCTTTCTGGTGAGGTGCAACCAGGTTAAAAGTGTCACTGAAGGGAGCAGAAGCAGAAAAGCCATCAGCTGCATGTCCAGAGTGTGGTGGGAAGGGCTGGGCTTTGTGTCTGGGAGAGGGAAGATGTGGCACTGTGCATCTCTTGGCTCTTCTGGGTTGTATTCCTCTCTTTTTATCTCCCTTTTCATCAGCACCATCACAATTATTATTATTAACTTTATTTCAGTGACTAAACTGTTCCTCCCCAGGCTGGAGGGGAAAGTGAGCGAGCAGCTGTGTGATCCTCAGGTGCCAGCTGGGTTAAACCATGGCACAGCAATTCACTTTAAAACCTTCAACAGCATTTCAATGACACCTTTACCAGGAAAATTCAGTGAACAGAAGCCTAAAAAACCTTACCTGGTACACACAGATATGGAAGACACAGCTCTCCAGACTGACATCCTTTTCTATTTACTTCACAGAGCTGATTAGCACCACATGGGTTTGGATTACATGGATGTGTGACATCTTCTACAATGTTGCCTAAAGAACTTGGGCCTGAAAAGAGAATATACATCATCTACACTGATTTAAATGAGGTTTCTTTTTCTTCAGCAAAGCATGGCATTTCTTATGTCCAGTAAAATCATATTTTTGACAATTCTGTGAAATTTTTTAACCTGAATTATAGACATAGAAGCTTGATATGACCAGGTAGTTAACTTTTTTCAATAGTTTAATCCTCAGTCCTGGAAATAATGACCCAGATGATTCTTCACATGCAAAATGTATGTCCTTTATCTTTTCTGCCCAATAATTTTCTTGTCACATATGCCCAATACAAGAAGGAATAGAAGCAATGAACTATGGCAACTTGAAAATTCCAATTTTCTCCAATACACTAAATAAAACGTCCCAAATTCAACAGAATTTTCTTTAAAATAAATAATGAAGATTATTAAAAGTAATGACAAGCATTCAAAGTATCCTGGTTTCTAATTTTGCTGCATAGGTATGTTAGTACTTACTCAGGTAAGTATCCAAGGGTATACAGTTCTCCAAGTCATCTGTTGGAGATAAGAGCTCACAAATACTCTCAGCTGAGTGGCCTTCAGGGAATTTATTATGATCTCCACACTTCTTCAGTATTTCCACACAATCTGATCTACAGATAAATAGAGAGACAGAATTTCATGAAGACTACTTGAAGAAAAAAGGGCTTATAGGAAAAAAGATTTCTTTCTATGTTATTCCCTTCCCTGAACCCACAACTTTCCTGCTATGCCTCACAGCAGAGTGTTTATCTATATATAAATATGGTACATTTTATTTATATATATATATGCTACATTTTACGTAGGAGGGAGGAACAAATTTGTGACACAAAGACAGAAACTACTGCTTGCACTACTCCTCTTTGATCTTGGTGATCTTCATTTGCTAAAGCATCATATGCATGTATCTTCCAATACCAAGCATTTCATTCATTTACCAATGTCTAATATGGCTTGAACTGTACCTCACTATCTGCACTATTAACTTGCTCTTTTTTCTACTCAATCACCTGCTTTCAAAATTTATTAAAAAAAAAACAACTTTTTTTTCAGACCTTTCTGTCAGTTGAAAGTCATCAGTAGATCCCAAAACCAAAAAAGAGAAAAGGTTTAAGACACCATGGAGAACCAAAAAACCCCCTCAACAAATCTCCTTTTTCTTTCACTTTACAATGCAAGCATACACATCCATCTCATTAACAGGCAAATTCTTCATTTACAGTGATGGAGATTCAAGCAATGGCAACCATGCAATTTCATATTCCTTCCATGTTTGCCTTGCCATGTTTTCCTAACATAGCAAACGCAGTCCTATAGCTTTTTAATTTTCATTAAAATCCTTAGTAAAACCTCTAAAATGGATTTTGTTTTCCCCACAACACTTACTTGCAGATGATACTTCCTCTAGATTTGCTGTGACAAGGTTTAATCTGCAGGGAGCAGGCAATTGCCTTCCACATTTCTGGTTGGCATTTTTTAATATCAAGCACAGGAATATTTATGAATGGCATCTTAATACTCCCTTTTTCCCAAAGCTTCATGTCATTCATGGCTCCCTGGTCTGACTGAGTATTGCAGCTTCTAAAAAGTTCTGTTGGTCTTAAAAGGAAAAGATAAGATTTAGCATGTATTAAAGAAGAAGAAAGCACCACACATTTTCCCTTTATCAACATAAAAACTTTACATCCTTCACATGGCTTGCTTTTTGTGGTATACAAGCAATTAATCCCTCCTACAGTTAAGCAAGATCAGAATCAATTTGAAATCTGTCTTTATAGCCAGGCCTGAGATTCTCATATAACACTCATGCCACTACACACTATTAACAAAAAAAAAAAAAAAAAAAAAAAAAAAAAAAAAAAAAAAAAAGCCAGTGATCTCTAATAGCTAAGAAAATTTAGTTTTTTAAAACCCTAACTGCAACCTTGCAATTACTTTCAGACACCACTTCTAAATAATTTTATCCTATAGAGTACAAACAGAAACATCTCTGCAAAAAAGGAATTTTGAAAATGAGTAACATGTAAATTTGACACTTTTACCTTATTTATAATATACAACATTCCAGTAACCACGACTTACTCGTCTATGCAGTAAGACAGAGGAATATGCAGAGGCAATTTACTGCGACATTTTAACTGGTTAATTTTTATTTTTGTAAGTTTTATTACATCTGTTGCTAATCACATTTCCAAAAGTTCATTCTAAAGAAAAACGACTTATTTTCAAACTAACTAAAACCACATTTACAGAAAGAAAGCTACATACAATCTCCAAACAAGTCTTAAAAAACATTTCATTTTATTTTCGAAATCAAAGCATAGGAATTCCTTTATAAAATATTCAGTGTCTCTCTCCTACCTGTTATTAAAATTAGTGCAGTAAGTAAGATTTCTACAGCCCAGCTGACAAGGTTCTCGTACATCTGCTAAACAGGTCAACATGGAAACTTCAACTGCATTATACTCACAAAAGCGATCAAATTCTTGCCAGCTCTGTGAATTGCCCCAGCTCGTGCTATAAAGTTTAGTGCAGAGCTCTCTGAAAACAAAAAAGAAATAGAGATGAAGAAAATAAAATTGGAAGAACAACAGCCATTCAGATATGGCCCATCACTTCTTTGCTGCTCACCACAGAGGATTGTGTTAGAGCCCACAAAATTTGGAAGGGAACCCAAATGTAGTGCTCAAAGCAAATAACCCATTTTGCTCAAGGATGCCAGCACATCTTTAAGCTAATAAGACTGAAATACTTCAGGATATAAAACTGCAGCTGAAAACCTGAACTTTGAGATTAAAACTATGCCAGCTAATTCTACTGATAATAAATCAAAGTTGACATCACAATGAACAACTTCTAATCCCATCGTTTATCTTCAAATCACCCTTTCTCCTCCTACAGAAATGACTGTCAAGCAAAATACATTCCTTCTTTTGCCCTGATGTTTGAACCAGGGATACTGTTTGCTACTTTTGTTTGAGATGTTTCCTGTTGTCAGCAATACCCAGCTCACAGTTCACAGCCATGTCCTACAAACTACAACTGTTCCCATCCCATGGTGTGGAACTTGGCACTACTGTTAGATCCCCTGCCTACTGAAAACTTGATAGAAGGATCCATTTTAGAACTCGTTGTCAAAACAAGGAACTAAAAGATACTTTATTAACTATCCTATGCTAAGATGTTCTAAGAAATAATGTAACTCCAGGGTTCCACTACTAAGCTCATTAAAGATCTTGCTGCATTCATGAGATGTTGTTACTGGAAACTGATATAAAAGGAAGTAACAGCTCAAAAATGTTTGCCATTAATTCAGACACATTGATGCATTTAAAATGCAATCATCATCTATTTTTAAAGTGGACAGAAAACCACCCTAGACTAAAAATGCCTCAATAATCTGCAAGCATGCAACACTTTTCTGAAAACCTTTGTTTTTCTAAATGTCAGAATAGTTATTTCCCTTATTTAATTATTAAATAACCTAAGTTATTTTTCACTGACAAAAACCAGAAGACCATCAAGAAAGGAATACTGCCAAGGTTTTAACATGAAGCAATGAGGCACTTGAGAGTTTGTGGAGTTGATTGTCCTTTTGTCTCTCATTAGCATCTCGTTAAGACCTCTTAATCAGAGGTTGCAATATTGGCTATTATGACCACAAGTATGGTACAAGTTTCATTAACTTACTGTGTCTGCTATAATAAGCCAGTGCTAAATGTGAGAAAAGGTTGATTCCTCTTATAAAACAGTTTCTTTTGAGATACAAAGTAGTGGACAGAATAGATTACTACCTGGTTACCTGAACATGTACTTTTTCTAGGAATTCCAGAACTTCCTATCTGATGTACATAACAAGACTCAGAAAAAGGTGGGAATCAAGAGAAATTCCTAAGTACTTTCACAACTGGAAAAGATGTTAGAGAGATACTGACCTACATGTGGAAGAATTTGCTTTGGAACAGCAATGGAGCTTTGCTCCATCGAGGCCTGTTGAAGGTGGGGGGTGCACAGTGACTCCTGGGTGAACAGATCTTGAACTCTCAAGAAAACATTGCCAAAGTGGGTCCTGAGGGAGAGGCATGGTTTTACAGCCTTCTATAAGTCCATCAACAATTTCAAGCTCTGTTTTCATTGACATTAGAATTCTTTTACAAGCAGCCTGACACGCATAGTCTTCTGCTCTATCACAGCAATACAAACCTGTTAACAAAATAGTTAACAGTCAAGCACAAAACAACATTACAGATGCACAATATAAAAGCCCTGAGAAATAAAAGTGCTGTAAGGTGCCACCTTCTCCTCCAGAGAATCTCAAATAACATTGCTTCTCCTAAATAGACACAGAATCAACTCTGGAAAAAAAAACATAAAGCCAGTATGTAAAAATGAAAAGTAAATAAAAATTATTAATGCACCTAAACACAAAAGTTATCCTCATATAATGATAGCAATACAATTTATATGACAGACTTCTACAATAACACATTTTATAAAAAAAAGAACATGAAGTGCATTTTTAGGAACTGCTATAACTTTCAGTAAGAAAGGATTTATTTGTACTTACTGTCTGTAGGGTTTCTCATTGGATACGACTGTGTGTAGTTATTCACGCAGTGTATGAGCTGAGGGCTGATAGATGCACAGTAATTTTCAACTGCTTTAATTTGTGATGGACCAGGAGAGGAGTCTGTCCGAAAAATTGCCTGGCAATACTCGCGGCAGTTGGTATGGTGACCTGCGTAACTGCAACACACTGACCCCACTGGGGAAGCAAACAAACAACACACAATCTATGCGTTCCTATGCGGACAAATGAAGAGATGAGCATGTCTGTACAGCACGCGAGGATGCTCAAGGAAACGACAAAAAAGAAGAATTTCCACGCTCTGTTGAAATATCTCTGTCTACAGAATGACTGGAAATATTTGTAACTAGCCAAACTACGTCTGTTTGTCTGGCAGGAGAAAAAAGTCAGTACTAAAGCTGCCTTGAACTCAAGTTCAAGACATGAGAAAGCCAGATGAATCTCATTTTCAGCTGTTTTGTTCTTACTTTAGATAACCAGACGTGTCCAATAACTGAATTATCAGAGAAATATGACTAATAAACAAATAAATATAAGAGTAGTATCATTCAAAAAACCCAGACAGATGGTATTGGTGATTCAGATGTTTTTGCTATGTTGTTAAATACATATAGTAGTTCTTGAGAGTAATTTTTACTAGAATTAATTCTGAAACACTGATTTCATTTTATATAAACAGATATCAGGCAACAAAACACTTGCATGCTTCTTCAAAATTTCAACTGTGCATTTAATTTTGCTTCTTAGCACACATCAAATGAACAAGCAGAAGATGACAGAAAAGACAAATACAGACACACAAAAAACTATATTAAGTATACAAATAGCTAAATCCCTTTATTACTTGACAATTTACTCATGTGGCTTTTGCTTATATGGGTCTGAAATCCACATGTTTGTGTATACGTTCACCCACAGAATCTCTTATAGTTTAGAGAAAAAAAGAATGATACAAAAGCAAAACAAAATAAACTACTCATTATATACTTACTTTCATTTCTGTTAATACAACTAAAGAGAGCATTCTGAAATCAAAACAAAAGCAGTGTTATAAGCCAGAAAACTTCAAATAAATATTTAAGTATCCAGTCATTTGTTATAATGAGCTAATAAACCTTTGGTACTATTTGCTTCAATTAGATTACATTAAAGCAAAAACACTGTACAAACAGTGAAATCAGGAAATTAAGAGATCAAGGGTCACCAAAGTTCTGCGTGCACTCATAATAAAATAGATAAATATTCAAGCAAACAAGTAAATTGGAAGACTTTCCTGGACTAACTTAGAAACAGGGTAAACTGCTATAATATGATGTCCCAAGATGTTAGGATTTTTTTTCTAAGGATAATAATTTAAAAGATTCTATGTAGAAAAAAAAATCTGCACAGATGGATACATGTAAATAGTAAATCTCAACAAGATAACTCCATGACAATGTACCTTAAAAGCTAAAGCATGCAATCAACTCCCTCGAGCTGCAGCTGAAAGGCACAGCTGGGGGATGTACATCTTAAATGTCAGAAGAAGGGAAACACACACATCCTGCTGCTTTGTTTCAGGGCTCTCTAATCTGCAGACCAGTCATGGAATGGTTTGGGTTGGAAGGGACCTTAAAGCTCATCTAGTCACAACCCCCTGTTAGGGACGGGGACACCTTCCACTAGCCCAGGTTGCTCAGAGCCTCCATCCAACCTGGCCCTGAACACTTCCAGGGATGGGGCATCCACAGCTCCTCTGGGCAACCTGTGCCAGTGCCTCGTCACCCTCATCTTAAAAAAATTTCTTCTTTCTATCTAGTTTGAAACTACCCTCTCTAAGTTTACAATCAAACCCTTGCCCTATCATAACAAGCCCTGCCAAAATGTTTATTCCCAGCTTCTTGTAGGCCCTCTTTGGGCACCAGAAAGTGCCATAAGGTCTCCTGGGATCCTTTTCTTCTCCAGACTGAACAACACCAGCTCTCAGCCTGTCTTCACAGGAGACATGTTCCACCTCTCTTTGTGGCTCTCCTCTGGACTCATTCCAACAGATCCACATCTTTCCTGTGCTGAATACTCCACACCTGGATGTAGCACTCCAGGTGGGTCTCATCAGAGCAGAGTAGAGGGGCAGAATCCCCTTCCTCACAACTACTGAACTCTTGCCAAAAAACCCAGTCTTCCCCACACTGAATAAACACATTTCCCATTAAAAAAATTAGATACTGCATGTAAGCCTGTCTGGAACTCGATGGAAAGACGAAGTCATGAGGCTGAAATTCCAAGACGTAGTTGCCAGTTATCAAAGAGTAAAATTATATGATTGTGAGAAAAGAGGAATTCGAACTTCCTCCATACCTAACCTCTACAATTGTCAGAACACCAGATTATAAAACATGACCAAATACATCAATATAGTGACAAAACATAATCCTCATCTCCATAAAATTTTTGATCTCCATTTATCCTGTCCCTATAATTAAACAAATTTGTATTTCACACAGAAGAGAGTATCTAGAGAAAAAAACAGAAACACCATCAGACTGATCTCAAATCATGCGGGATTAAAGTCTTGCTTCAATACAGGAAAGCACCAGATGTGCTACTACCTCTAAGACAAGGAAAGGAGGTCAAAATGCAGACCTAGTTCAAGCTCAATAGTCACCAGATTCTTCACCTATCTTAGCTACTAGTTATTCACTGCATTGCAGAGAAGTGGGTATCTCAAATAATCTTGGGGCTATTTTGGTGCAGATCTGTACTGCTGCAAACACATGAAAATACAAACAATGTTAGGAATGAACTCGATGATTTTATTTTTCCTTTTGTCTTAGACAGACAGGAATTTGTTTTTCATTTGTATTTGCTACTTGCTTTCTTCTGAACACAAGATTTTAAACAGGACAGTCCCAATACTGTAATGAGCAGCATCAAATTCCTTCTGTTAACACTCAGAAATTAATTTAAACCTTGGGTAAGCCATGGCAGATGTGGCAACGAAAGACCCTAAGAGAGTAAACATAAATCTAATTTGCAAGTGTAAGTTATTTTTCCACAAACAGCAACTATTTATAATTCTAGTGATCACAAATAAAGGCACAAGATCTATTGGTACACCTCACACAAAAATGGAAAAATCTGCCTTACGTAAAACAAAGCCCCAAATCTCATGAAGTCACAACTCAGACATTTTATTTTCAGGCCAAAAATATCTTCTACAATATTTCACATCTTTTCTCCCAAAAGCATGGATACTGCATTCTTTCTTTCACATTAAGATGAATTTGCAGCAACATTTTTCATCCCAGCAGCACATTTCCATCTGATTAACTTCAGATTTTCCCTTCTTTCCTACACACAAACCAAATCCTGTTACCCATCCATCTATGTATCACAGATGAGGGACAAGAGAATTAATGGAGAAAGAACACAGAGATGGGGTCACCATCCTACATCTGTAAAGGACAGATTTATCCTGTTGCCTAAAGGCTCATGACATTTTTGTTGCACCATATATTCTTTACTATGGATGCCAGGCAAAGGTTACCAGAAAGGCCCTTTTTTGATGTGGCCACCTGGTTTCTTTGGGACCTGCCAGACACAAAATCACTCTTCTCCTAAACTGAAGAAGCTGCTGAAATTTGACTTCCCCAGAGCAACCCTGCATGGAGCACTGTGGCACACAAACCAGCCAGGGAGAATAAACACCATAACTTTATTAATTAATACACTGGGACAGCAGAGGCTGCTGGAAAGCCTAAAGTCTGCCTGCCACGGTTATACCAAGTACCTGACCATACTGTTGGCACAAACAACACTTAGATTCATACTCTAATGCTGCAATAAACTCAGATAAAAACTGTCATGTTATTTAGAAGTTGAATGATACAAAAAAGTGATTCTAAAGCAGTTCATATATAATAGTGTCACTTGCCCTGCTCAGAGGACACAAAAGAAAGGAGAATGTTGAGAAGATGATGGTATCTACTAATATTCCTCTTCTTAAAGAAGGGCTCAACTTGAGACAAAATTATCTTCTCACAGCAATTTCACACTCCAACTTTATACAGGCAGGAAGTTCTTACCTAATAATAAATCTTCTTTTTGTATTTTGAAACTACAGTTCCACAGAGTGCTGAATTGCTGTAATAATCCTCACATTTCTGTTAAGAGGAGGTTGTCTGGCTTCCCTTTTCCACCTTGTCCCTGTTCCCAGCTGTATAGCCTTGTGTATGCCCTTACACCATCATCTTGTCATGACCTGATCCTTTTCACTAACCCTGATGAAAACTCATTTTTCTCATCCCCTAGGATTTAAGTCAGTGATATCAACAGGTATAATACTACATTAGAATAGAACAGAACAAGCATTTTTTAGATAACCATCTTTTAGAAGGACCTGCCAGATGCCAGAGGGAGAGTAAGGCAAGGAGGGGGAAGGAATGTGTGTGGAAAAATGGCAGTTGCAGGAAGGCATGGGAAGAACTTCAGCTGCATTGAGTTGTTACAGCAACTCACCAGATTTCACAAAACTCTAAGTGTCTGCAGCCAGCACAGAATACAGTGCTAGTGAGAGTGCTGACTTTGTGCTTTGGATAGATCTGCTAGCTGTTCATTTTATGTGTATGTATATACTCCCCACACATCTGAGGGGTACAGTTCCAGAGATATGAGACAAACTTAAAAAAATTAAAAATTAGTGTCTAATTACCCGTTTGTAAATAAAGCTGTTAACAGCATTAAACAGTCTGATTTGAATTACTAACTGCAACTTCTTTTCAGAACACAAGATTCATGTCCATCTCTAGTAAATTAGGACTCATATTTAAGAAGTCACCAGCTCTTTTGCCCACTCAAGGGTCCTTCTGAATCTTTCAGTGAACTGGCAGTGAAGAAAGACACAGAAAACAAAGCAAAAGATGAAAGATAGATATAGGTAAGGAAAAACAAAACCAAACCAGCCAACAAATACCAAAAGAGGACAAAAGTATGTTCTCTTTATAGGAATGATTAAGTCATCAAGAATTGGGAAAATGATGGTACACATGCAATACTGTGTACACACACAGCCTGATACTCCATTTTTAACTTGTGTTGAATACTAAATAAGGTGAACAAAGATGGCAATATCAAAATTTCTAAACCACGAACACAATGATTTGTTTTACTTGTGTACAAGTCCCATCTTTCAGACTTCTCATTTTTTAAAGCCAGGTGTTTCTAAGCCTGGTGATTAAAGGCAATGAGACTAGGAGGAGGAGGAGGAGGGGAAAGCAGCAAGCTGACACCAGCAATGCAAACACATGCACCTTAAAGCAAAGACTCTCAAAGATTTCTTTTTGGTGTTATGGAAATTGAAAAAGGCTACTGAGATTTATGCAGCAAAGAACACTTTTCAGTCTTCCTCACCAGAACCCCCCTGAAGGAAGATTTTAGCCAGTACTGCAGGACCTAACTGGTTTCGCTCTTTTTGGAGCTCATCAGCTGCAGGTAACGGCTCAAAACCCAAAAATGCACACACCCCAACACAAACAGAGCAGAACATTTTGCTGAAGGAAGAAGTCCTCTGCACTGTGAGGCATGCTTTCCTATTATAAGCACATTTTTTCTAAATGGCTGCCTCTTGTGTCTTGAATGAAAAGCGACAGTGAAGCTGTTGTTTCACACCAGAAATTAAGAGTATTTTGTAAAAAAAAACTACAAAAATTATTTTCCTCCCTAAAAATTATAATGGTATCTATATTCTACTAACTTTGGCAGAAAAATAAGCTCAGTACTATTGTCGTGGGCAACCTAACCCTGACAAATATTTGAATCTACATCCTATCCAATTAAGGTCATCTTAATTTATAAGTATTTCTTACAATTAACAAATACAATAGTAAAATGCTTAAGTCTGTGCAGTTAAACACAGAAAAGAAAACCCTCTTGATCTATCCTTGACTTCATTTAATCTTTGAATTTATTGAGAGAAGATAAAAGTCAGAAGGTAACATATTAAGGTTTAGTAGAATCAGCTGAAGTGTCAAATGACAGTGAACATCTGTTAAAAACTTTAAAATCTTGCAGTAATAAACAAGTAAGGTCAAGATTTTCCTCTATTATGTAAACCAGTAAAGAACTGAGAACACTTGCACAGTGAGGTAGTACAAAATTACTGGAACTCAAATTTTGGCAAGATCATTGAGTGTTCTATCAACCTTCTTTGAACAGCAGAGAATAGAGACAAAAAGCACCAGCAGATGTCAATAACATGATCTACAATGTGTAGTGTATGGTCAGAGTCCATCCTGAATTCATTAAACAGTACTTCCAGAGGCCACACACAGTCCTCTGCCTTAGGATTTCATTAAACTGTTTAGGAACCTTTAGCTAAGCAATGTCCTAAACAGTTCCTTGAGTTACTATCTATTGTCTCGGAGTAATCCACACAAACAATTAGATAAGAGCTAAAAACTGATGACTGCATTTTTCAGCAGGAGTAACTAGTAGCCAGCATTCACTAAAATCTCAGCAAAAAGCAGGATCATATGACCCTAAAAGAAAAAACCAAACCAATACCATAGCTGAGTGAATACTTTTCTGAATCCCCATTAAAGCACTTAAAGCTGCAGGCACTGCATTTAAGTTTCTGTGTTTAAAAATTGTAAAATACCAAAGTGAGATTAGGCTAAAGAGTGCTCAAATCTGTGATAGCAAAACTGCCTTTAAACAGTCCAGGCACATCAAAAGCATTCACTACTGAGCATCAAAAGTAGTTTTAAGAGCAGAGGCTAAATAAGTTGTGACATTTCCAGCTGCATTTCAACTGCTTGGGAGATGTTAATAGTGCTCAGCTGCAGTAAACCTCTCACAGTGCCAATTACCCAGAGAAGTTTGAACATCTTATTTGGAACACATGAAGTAAAAGCTGGAGTTCTTAATATTCAGAGAGGTGAACTCACAATAGGCAGTGCACAGACTCAAGAGTTGCAACCTAATGGAAACTTTAGTGCTACCCTTTCCATACACAGAAGAAAGAAAATGGGTCTTAAACACAGTAATAAAGCCTTTATAGCTTATTTTAAGATTAATGAAGTATTTTAAGTTGCTCCTCCAACCATGTATGCATGTGGTCTTTTAAAAAATGAACCCCCACTTTACACAAAAATTTTAGAAGTACAAACATCAGAAAATCCTACATACAATCCATACCATCTCCACTTCTTTTTTCTTCTTCCTTTGACTATTACCTACCTTCTTTTTAGAGGAAGATGAACAGGATAGCAGAAAGCTGGAAGAAGTAGTGAAAGATAAAAGAACTGAGGTGCACAGAACTAGAGGAAAAATGAAGACGACAAAATGAGTATCTGAGAAGCAGAAGATGGAAAAAAGGACTATTAGAATAAAACCTTCAAAAGAAGGCAAATAAAAGACCTTTTAGTAACACTCAAAAATACTGGGCAAGTAGTGCTGAATTTATTAATTTCTGTACGTAGTGCTACTTGAAAATAAAAATTGTTAAACAGGACATGCCATCTTCAAAGCACTGATAAAAAATGAGTATCTTATTACAACACAATACTTTTCTAAAATGTGTAAAATCTCCAAATTAAAATAAACATAATTTTTTACAGTAAAAGTACTGCAGAAAAATATGATTAGCAGAAAAAGCATGTTTGATTAATCTTGTGAAAAGCTGGCACATTAATGCTGAAGTGATTCTGCTACTGCAGAACCTGAGACTCCACTTAGTGACTTCAAACTTGGTGACACCTCCCTGCATGGAGCTTGGCTTTTTTCCCCTGCTCTGAATCCTAAGCCCTACCTCTGAAGATTTACTTTCTTCTTCACCCTCACTAACTTAAGTGGGAGGCTGAAGGGTAACTCAAAAATTTGTTTCCCTAATCTCAAAAGATTACAAAAGTGTACTATGCACAGTTTAGACTATTCTAAGCAGCTTGTGGAAATTCTCTGAGAAATCCTTATCTGAGTAAGCTAAGTTAAGTAGGCTGGTAAGCTATGAGAGTGTTTACACAAAAAATAGTTATATTTCACATCCTTCATTCATCTAGTTTTACTTTTATGTCAGGTACTTAATTATGAAATACCTCAGCAACAGACTTGAGAGCTGATTACCAAGCACTATGACCTATACTGCAAATTAATTTTCTAATTGGATCCTCATTTTTAGCAAAGTATGAATTCTTAAATGCAAAACCAAACACAGGATGCATGACATCGTATTTATGTGATTCACATTCTTTTTCTGATCTCATGCCACCTCTTCCAGTTTGAAGTAGCCATTCCTTCCCCAGTTCAGTGTTTTCCCAGCCAACTCCACTGAATGCAAAGTACAGGACATAAAGCTACTCACAGACTACAGTGGGAGCAGGACTCATACACCAATGCAGCAAGAACAATTTTTTTTTTTTAATGAGAAATAATGGCAGGGTGTGGGAAACTGCAGGCTCCCTCCAAAAGTTTTATTTGAAATCTTCAATCTTAGGCATAACTTCCTTGAATTTTATACAACCAATAAGCTTCTTAAGAGCATTTTAAGTATTATTTTCCATGGGCACCTGTAAGCCTCAATACATATGAAAAATCATTGTCACACAAAATTCTATCATAACTGAACATCTAGCACATCAGATACCTAATTTCTGTCCCTGACACACTATTTGTATCTACTACACCTAGTTCTCATTAAAAAAAGTTCTTTCCTTCTTCCATAATTAGAAGACTGGTTTCTTCTATTATGATTTTTCTCCTTCCCCTTCTCTTTTAGTCTTGCACAGATAGCAAGCATTAAGGTTTTCTGAACAATAACAGCAAGATCACTCTTTATTAAGAGTGAGAGGCCCAGTTTTCAAAATTCCAGGCAAAAACTGGAAAAGTAAATAAGATGACTATGACCATTTCGAAGTCATTCTTTATTCTCTTACCTTTCCTCTCCCGTTCTCCTTCAACCCATACTGGCCAACCTCCTACAGCAATGCAGAAATCCAGAAAAAAAAGAAGGAAACAGACCAGCATAATAGAGGAGAAGCTTGCAGATGTTGACAGTATAGCATATTATAGCATGGAAGGAGACAGAACTACTTAAAATGAAAATGCATTTTTAAGAGAACAAGCTACGGCAACTTCAACCCACGCTACCTTCCACAGTGAAGCATCTAGGAAAATATATTGTTTAGATAAAAGGACAAAAGGGAAAATAAATTTTAAAAAAGTAATTCAGTGCTTCCTGGAAAAAAACAGGAAAGCTGCTCCACTTCTGCCCAAATCAAGAGAACGGAAAATTGTCTGATATCCTGAACTGTTGATTATGAGCAGAACTGATGCAGGACTACCTCACTTAGGGCAGAAGGAAATGAGATGAAAGGGGGTGGGAGGAATCTGGCTTCTAATTAAGACCAAGATCAAAAGAAAAGCAGTCCTTGCAGAATAGCATTTCTACATCCTGTGTCAAAAAGAACATAGGTAAAGGCAGATTTCTGAAGATATCCTAATGATTAATTTTATGAGCAGAACAGTAAAAATAACTGCAAGCATCAACAGTTTCACTGATGTTACAAAAAAATACATATTTGAAATTATTTATATTCAGATGGAATACTGAAGATTGTTCTTTTCTGAGTTTATTTCTTTGGGTCACTTTTAAACTGACTGTCACTGTCCAAGCTGAAAGGTTTCTCACAGATTGAATGATCACAACGAATGTTGACTTTGATCAAAATTCCTATGAAATAAACTTTTTGGGAGTCCAATTTGAAAGCTGCAACTTTTTCATTTAAATGAAGGTATATGCAAATCTAAAAAATCAACAACTTTTTTACAGAAGTTGGTTATACATTTATAAAAACTATAGAGAGATAATTTACATTCATATGAAAACGAGCACATTCAGAAACACAGCTATAAAAAGACTGAACTTTCCCTCTTCTACAGGATATTTTTACAGGACTTATAAAATTACTGATATAAAAGTTGATTTTTTTTTTCCAGAGACACATAAAAACATACCTCGTATTCCTTCCTGCAGACCTTTAATACATCATTTTTTGCAGAAGCCTGAAAGACAGATATATTTCTCCATTTGTAGTAGAAAATAAGAAAATCATGTTGCAAAAATAAAGATAGTTCTACTTTTAAATTAACTACAATAACAATGGATTAATGATCTATTGAAATGTTCCTTTAAGAACCAAAAGAATCCACGTAAAGCTTTAAGAAAAAAAGCAGATGCCATGACTGTTAATATGACATTTAATGAAAACCCAAATCCACATATTTCTGCACCAAGTTAGTTGATAGCAGAGGCACACAAAGCAACTTTGGTTTTGTGAACACTTTGCCAGATTGCAGAATAGAGGAAGCATTTTAGAAATGGAAGAGCTTGAGCATAAAGATCTCCCAGTTTTCCCTGCTAATTTATCACTTGTGTTTCGCTTTCCATTCTCCTCCCTCTTCTATGTTCAGTTCTATGGTTCCTATTGTGAAACTGAGTTGCAGAAATTCTCCCCTCAAACTGCAGATCCCTTTGTTCTATACAAAAATCTCGTGCTCCTTTTTCAGATGACAGATGTTCAAAACTATAATTACTACTAACATGTTACTTCCCACTCTGGTAATTTAAAACACTTGGGTAAAGTCTGACCTTGGACCTATTATATCACTGCCTTCAAAATGACTCCAAAATCCCCTCAAGTTTCAAGGATCAAAACTAAAATCCAAATATTTCTCATTATCCCTAATATTTGGCAGGTATTTAGAGTTTAGTATAAATGAAAAAAAAATAGCAAATGTTTTAACCAGAGTCTTCCAAAGTACAAAATATAGCTAAGATACTGAAACAACTGTCTGCAATCAAACAATGCAACATCTGATATACACAATAATGAGAAATGATGTAACAGTCATAAGATTAAATTAATAAAATTTAATAGACTACAATAAACAGAAATGTCTTTATCAGGTCTGGAAGACAATTAAGCATTAGGACATATTTGAAAACGTGGCTAAAAAATGCATTTGAGAGTAAAAACACATTTTCTGAAGATCAAAAGTACCTAGTTTGTTTACTCACTCCTCATCTCTCTCCCACACTACTCTGTACTCACTGCTCATCTCTTGTCACATTTAGTTTAAATTTTGTGCTTCTGGGTGAAAGTAGATTTTTTTTTTATGACAGCAGTTTGCAGCAGGCTGCTTGTTCAAGATTAAGACTACATAGGTAACATTCACAAATGTGAATATTAAGTACATCTGTGCTCTACAAATGAATTGTAAGGATGAAGATGAACACAAATATGCTCATAGATTTTGAGCTATGTTTTTAAAGCCACAAACATATTTGGGGGTAAAAATCACTAAATGCTTCACAGATTTTTTAATAAAAAGATCACTGCTAAACTTATGAATTATGCTTAAAACTGTTACTTGACAAAAACACCAGCTCTATTAACACTAAAAAACCTCCTTTTCTTCCATCTGATGAACAAATACCTCTTTGAAGAGGCACAAAAATCTGGGGCTGTAACCACAATGTTGTATCACTAAACATGACATTATAAAAAAAAAAAGAGCTTAGAACCAGCCACGCGTTACCTTTCACTCAACATAATTTTAAAGTAACAACTTTTATGTAGAGACTGTGACAAAAAAGGCCAAACTCAGCTCAGCATAACCCAAGAGAGCTGCAGAATGAGTGGATTCAGTCGGGGGGTGAAAGCCTTACCTGCTTACACGCTTGCCGACACTCCACAGCAATAGCCAGCTCACAGCAGCCTAAACCAACCCAGCCGTCTGACTTCTTCAAAACTCCTTGGGAAACAAGATCACACACTTATTAGAGTAGAAAGAGAAATTATGCCACCACTTCCCCTTTCCTCTAATTTGATAATCCTGTTCTCATTCAAGAAGCCTATGTACAGATTACATTTTTATTGGAATTCCAAACCAACTTCAAGCAAAAAAACCCCAAGTCTGTGTTTTCACAAATGCTGAAATTAGCATTTCATAAAGTACCTTCCACACACTGAGTTTAAAAATGCTTTAAGCAAACTGCTTTAAATGCTCAATGGAAATACCAGATTTTGATAGTCTATCTAATCTGAAATACAAGACAACAAAAAACATCAGGAAAAAAAACTCATTAAAATTGAGAACATCATCTCTAATAGATACATCCTGTTGTTTGTTTCAATAACATATTTCACTACCAAATGTTCCATGTTCTTTCTCCAAACTTCCTGTGGTGTTTTTGGTCTCGATGGAGTTAAATTTCTTCAGCTGAGCTGGCATGGAGCTGTGCTTTGGACTTCTGATTAAAACAGTGTTGATAACTCAGGGATGTTTTAGTTACTGCAAACACAGGCAGCATCCAGGCCTTTTCTGTTTTCCATTGGGACTGACAAGTAGGCTGGCATTGCACAAGAGGTCGGGTCCCTGCTTGGGGACCAGCTGGGCATCAGTTGGTCCATGGTGAGCAATTATTTTCTTTTGCATCACTTGTTTTTCTTGGGTTTGGGTTTTTCCCTCCTTTCTTTCTTGTTATTCCTTCCATTTTTAAGTTATAAACTGACTTTATCCCAACCCACAGGTTTTCTCACTGTTGCCCCTCTGATTCTCCCATCTCTCCCACTGATGGGAGAATGAGCAAACACTGTGTGGCAGTCAGCAACCCACTGGGGTTAATCCACAACACCTCCTCTGTCATTTATCTCCCCAGCAACACGGTTTCAGAGCCAGAACTAGCTCCAATAGAAGTTTCCTATCTCCCTGTCTCTCTTAATCCATTTATTTCACTATTTGCATTGTCCTCAGTTCTTACCATAAAGGTACACAGAAATATGGTAAGAAGCAAATTGCTGCCATAAGTTGTTTCATCCTCTTAATTTAATAATAAATACAGATTTTTTTCTAATGTTTTCCAAACACCAGAAATAAAATAAAAGAATGCATTCCTGTATCTATTTATCATGTAACTTTAAAGACAGAAATAAAGGGAAGGTTTGATCTATGCAGCTGCCCAGCAGCTGTGACAAACTTGTTACAATCTTTTTCTTAGGACGGGAGGAAGAATTATTTAACTCGAATGACTAATTTTTGTTATGAATATTTAAAAAATAATGCAGTACTTTATTACATACATAAATTGTATTCTTTATTTAGAAATAAAAAAGCAGAAAGCAGAGGAATCAACAACTTAATTTTAAAAAATGCTTGTAAGTCTACTGGAAATGCCTATTTAGCAGAGCCACATAGGATGTGAGGCTTTAAAAAAGGGAAGCGAAACAGCTACGTGTAAGATCTTAAATTTAAATGCTAAGAAAACACTTGGAAAAAATAAAAGACAATTGCAATCAATGGAAAACAATGGCCAACTGGTATTTATCATGAAGAAAATTGAAACACACTTTACAAACACAGGTGGCATAGCAAGTCTTGCCAGCATCTGTCTTTCATGACATTCCAATGGGTAAATTAAGAAAATGCACTAATGGCAAATTTATAAAGAAGGAGGAAAATCTTCACAAAGCAAAATTAACACATTCCCTGTGGAAATTAAAATACGTGTAAGAGTTATTAAAATGAAAATTAAAAGCTTAATGCTTGACAGAAGCAAGGTAGCAGCATTGCTCAGCAGGTGGAGGGAGCAGAGTGAGAAAGGTGCACTACAGCTTTTGGTTGCAGCCTGTACTCTGTCAGCTTGACCATCTGAATGGTTCAGACCCTCAGCATGCAGGCACTGCAGGCACGAGATCCACAGGTCTTTGCAGAGACTCTCAAAATCTTCTGGACATCTATTCAGAGTATTGCCTCAGCTTTCCAATTCACACTGATTCAAAGCAGCTGTGAAGGTCATGAACAACAGAAAGTACAGCTCACAGAGGGGTGCAGAATTAGTTTTTCAGAGGTTGAGCATCTTTTTGACAGTGTCAGAGATCGCTGTTGTGCACACATCAGCTGCTTGCAATCACTGTTCAAGAACCTGGAATTTAGGTTTCACTATATATGTACAGTTAATTGCCAAATCAACCACTCAATATGCTCTCTTGTAGGCATAAAATAACATGTCAGTTCTGCATATATTCCTATGTGGAGATTGATTTCAATCAGGACAGTAATGTTTGGTAGAACAACTATTAGTAGGACTGATAATGTAAGACATAAGCAAGCTAAAAAATCATCAAAGAAACATCATGTGCAATATGAAAAGAAGATTTCCAGAAATCTCTGCTGCAATAACTAGCTGTAACCAGGAGAAACACATGGTAAATACAGCTGGACAGCTTCAGGGGCAGTGTCACCACTGAGCAGTCACCACTGAGTAATCAGGCATCCATATTTTGTGCAATACAGGGCATGTGGTTCCAGACATACTGGAACTAAACTAAACGGTGATAAAAGAATGAAGCAAGCTACAGAAACACACCAAATTAAGAAGGCTGATAATTTTCAGCTGTTGTTAATGTTTTCTTGGCAAGTGGCCTCTCTCCAGGTTATATCCAGCAAGCAGACAAGCTCGTGAATAAATGGATGTCACAGTCTCAAGAACCATTGAACTTCAATCTTAATACAGTAACTCGTAAATTAATTTTGTCATCAATGTAGTTGTGTGCATTTCTAGATGAAAATACACTTTCAGTGCACAATTAATTGATTGGCGTCCATAATTATGATAATTCATCAAATTCATCTGTACAATACAGATTCCTGAGCCATAACAAATCATCTAGTTGCCTAACACAAACTCTCAGCCTGCCCTCAGATATGTTCCAGCTCCTTAACCACCTTACAGTGGCTCTTTGCTGAACTTGCTCCAGAGTGTTCATAGTGTTTTTGTCCAAAATTGTCAGAACTAGACACAATATCCCTGATATGGCCTCACCAACGCTGAGTAGAGGGGAAGGATCAGCTCCCTTAATCTGCTGGCAACATTTTCACTGATGCAGTCTGGATGCTGTTGGTCTTTCTTTGCTATGAGGGCACATTGCTGGATCATGTTCCACTTGCTGGTCACCAGGATTCCCAGGTACCTTTGTACCAAGCTGCTTTCCAGCTGGGCAGCCTCCTGTGAGCTGTGGAGCATGGGGCCTTTGCCAGGTGTAGGACTCTGCATTTCCTTTTCTGGAATTTTATCAAGTTCCTGTCTGCCTCTTCCTTTGGTTAACCAACATCCCTGTGAATGGCAGCACAACCATCTGGTCTAGCAACCTCTCCTTTCACTTTTGCATCACTGGGTAATAGACTGAGGGTGAACTCTGTCCCATCATTAACGAAGATGTTAAGCAGGACTAGACCCAGCATCAACCCTTGGCATACTGACCTACAGTTGCACTCTGTGATGCTGATCAAACCTTCTGGCCCAGCAATTTGGCCAGTTTTCACTTCACCTCCACTGCTCACTTATCCAGCTCACACTTCATCAGTTTCTCTGCAAGCCAGTCGTAAAAAACAGTGACGAAATCCTTACTCAAGCTGAGCTACACAACGTGCAATGCTTTCCCCTCACCTAAAAAGGCACTCATCTCATCACAGAGGGTTATCAGGTTGGTTAAGAACAGTTTCCCCTTCATATATCCATGCTGACTATAAACCATCACCTTCGTGTCCTCGATGTGTCTGGAAATTGTCTACAGGAAGATCTGCTCAGCTACCTTCCCAGGGTTTGAGGTGAAACTGTCAAAGCCTAGAGTTCTTCAGATCCTCCCTGCCCTTTCTAAAAGCAGGAGTGAACTTCTTTTCTTCCCTTCTTCACAGTCCTCAGCATCCCCTCTCAATACCTAACCCTATCCTTCTCCATCAAGTGCAAGCCTTCCTTGCTCTGTACTTTACGACTGATCTCAGGGACCTGGCATTCCTGCAGGTTCATCTTACCAGTAAAGACTGAGTCAAAGAAGACCACAGGCTATTTAGTGTCATTTGTCACCAGGTCTCCTGCCTCACCCAGCAGCAGGCTCTCGTTTTCAGCAGTCTTCTTTTTCTGCTGATCTAGTTCAAGAAGCTTTCTGGCTGCCCACCACATAATTCACCAGATCAGCTCCTGACAGGCTCTGTCTAACCTCACCATGCATTAAGTGGAGCTTGGATAAGGTGATCCTTGAAAGTCAAGGAGGTCTCTTGGACCCTCCTTTTCTCCAGGTCCAGGGCCCATGGAATTCTTCCAAGTAGATTGCCTGTGCCCTCATCTCTTCAAAAGGTACCAGGGTGACTAAAGCTGCCCATAAACACGAGGCCTGTGAACACAAGACTTCTTCCAGCTGTACAAAGAAGGTCTCCTTTACTCCTTCAGCCTGATAAGGCAGTGTGCAGCAGACACCCACATCATCACTGTGTCAGGCTCTCTGTGCAATGCACTCCAGGGCTCACAGGCTGTTCTCAGCTGGCTCACCATCCATTCCAGGCAGAGTTCCATGCAATTCAGTTAACACTCACATAAAGGGAAACTCCAGCTCCTCACCTTCCTGTACCTGCCCCTCACAGCACACCTGCTGTGGGAGCCTTCCTGCTGTGTCCCTGTGACTCCAATAGGATGGAAGCCAGGTAACTGCACACAGGTTTCTAACCAATAAGACACAAAGTCTGGAATCATCAGTTTGCCTTGGAGGCCTGGTAGGGGGAAAGGAAGGAGAGGGGGAGTCCAAGCAGATGCTGTAAAACTGTTACAGCCTCCTTTTTCCTCACTCCCACTTTTCCACTTACAGCATTTTAATTTCAAAGCATTTCAATTTTGTAATTTCAAATCTTTTAGAAATTACACATGGTACGATGGACTACTTAAGCCTGATTTCACCTATTTTTGATCCTTCCATTACAGCCTTTTCTTGTGCTTTATGCTTTCTATGCTGGTTTAGCATTAATTGACTTTTGGTGAAGAGGGAAAGAGTCAGCCATGGAAGTGATTCTCTGTGAGGAGCAGCTAACAGCTTCCTCCCTGCCTGGCAAAACCAAGTGCTGGCTCGCTCTGAGAACTGGCACACTGCTCAGTCAATTAGAGAAGCTAGCAATGCCTCTATGATAACATATTTAAGAAAGAGAAAACCGTGGGAAGCTCTCTTTCTGCCCTTGGAGGGGTGGCCAGCAGTGCCAAGATCCTGCTGCCAGGGGTAAACCTGGCACCATGCAGCCTGGGCTATGTGACCAGCAGCGAGAGGCACGGCAAGCAACCCCCCGATGCAAAGCCCAGGTGAAATCAACTCTTCAGCTCTGCAGAACTCTGTAAAATCTTTTCAATTAATAAAATTTGGCAACAAACGAACCTACATACACCAATTCCCTCCTGAGTCAGAGAAAAGGAAAAAGTGAGGACACATTAGGAGAACAACAAGGTGACACTGAGGTCACTGCAAAGGAGGGAGGGGGAGGAGGAATTGCTCCCAGCATCAGAGCTGAGATTCTTCTACAAGCTGTGGTGAGGACTGTGATACAACAACCTGTTCCCTGTAATTCATGAAGTGCATGGGGGATGCAGCAATGCACCCACAGCCCATGAGAAAAAGGCACTCATGCTGGAACATGTGGATGCTGAAGAGCTGTAATTCACTGAGAAGCTTGAACAGAAAGAGAGCCTTTGATTTCAGAAATAGAGGAAGAGGACCCTTGCTTTAATACTAGAACAGCTCATCCTTGAAAACTGCACCACATAAGCCAAATGGCCCACAAAAAGCAGTTGTGGGAAGACTCAAGCCCTGGGAGGGACTTCACGTTGCAAGCAGGTTCCAGGCAGACTGTTAGCTGTTAAAATTAAAACCACATTGGAAAAGTTCATTAAGAACTGTTTCCCATAGGAAATACCCAATGGCATAACAAGAGAGATTCCCTAAGTGAACTGAAGAAAGAGCTTAAATAAAAATCCCATGTTTTGTCTCCCTGTGCTGTTGCTGGGAAGGAAAAATTCAGGAGTGGGGGGGGGGTAAAGGTGTTCTAAAGGTTTAATTTCAGTTCTCATTATCCTCTTTTAATTCTGTTAATAATATTTTTCTTTATACCTTTTAAAGTTTTGAGCCTGCTTTGCCCTTAAAGTGTTTTCTCCTATTCATTATCTCACCTCATGAGTTTTCTTTCCCCCTCCTCTACTTAACTACAGCAGAGGAAAATGAAGAAATGATTTCTCGTGGGTGCAGTGGCATTTGGCCAGCTTCACACTTTCTAAATCCACCTGTACCAAGCAGTTTGGTTCATGGTCTGAGCCCCTGCACTTAAATTGTTTAATTCTTATTGTCTCCCTGTGTTACTCAGTTTTTGTTCAAATCATGCTGTATCTAGAGTAAAGTTGTAATTATCAACCATTTTGTAGATCAGGCTAAGGTGTAACAAAGTCAAAAAACCCAAAAAAATCTTGAAAAGAAAGAAATGCTGATATTTCCTGCATTTGTCACAGAAGAACATGCTTAATTATACAAACATATTAAATATATTTTTAAGCAGGAAAAGGAAACTATTATTATAAAGCACAGGTAACTCATTATATACTAGAGGAAACTAAACACCACACAGTTTATATTAGATGCATAATGGAAGTTAAATTATCATGAAATCTATGGGAGCAGGTGGCAGACAACATCAAAACACACAGAGGGTGAAAAAGCAACATGATTCAATAGTGAAGTGGTATTTCTTACCTGGCAAAGAAGAATTTATACAACCCCACACTTCTCTCTGAAAAGTAAAAATGCAATTAAGCAAAAGTAAGTCTACAGAAAAATAGAGTCTAGCAGACTCAAACCAGCAATTTCAGGATTTTTTCACTGAGTTTTAAACATTTGATTGGAAGAATTGCTATGATTAAACATCTTTTAAAGAAGTGCTATGATAGAAGCTGAGTACTATCTCCTTCCATGAGAGGGCTGCTATGCACAGACTATGGAATCAATAGCAGCATTTTTGCAGATGCAGAACCTAATGTAGTTATCTGGAATACACAGCTAGTCAACACTCTCCATCAATATTCACAGAATTAAACTGCAGCTTAGACAAAGAACAAGATTTGTCTAGGACTAAGATCTGTGGAGAAGCTTATTGCCCTAACATTCCTTCCCACCAGCATAAAAATACCCTAAACACACATAACCACACAGAAAACAAATTTTAAAAGGGTTTCAATCACACTGACACAGCAACCCATATTGTCACACAATGGCATATCTATCATCACAGCAATCAATGACTTTCCAAAGTTGCAATGGATCTGTATTTAATGATCTAACACGTTCTCCTCTGTATCTGTGGAAGTTTTCCACTTAGGCAAGAGACAAAGTAAGATCAAAAGAAGATGGTAACTTCTACAAGTTCCATCCCTTTGATCCAGTTCACTTCCTTTATGTCACAAGGAGGTTAATGGTTGGACTCAATGATCTTTAGGGTCTTTTCCAAACTAAATGCATCTATGATTCTAAGAAAAAAAAAATCACCTCTTGTGTGGACAGTTACTTTTAAAATTAATACCAGGCAATACCCTATCATATTACTTGAAGGAGTACACACAACACAATGCCTATAACCAGTGCTCATGAATATTGACCATCTGATTAAATTTAAAACTATTTGCTGATCTGTGAAATGGTACCAGAACACCTGTGCAACAAGAGATATCTGAGAACAGCAAATATGGTATTGAGTTGAACAGTTAACTATTTTATATATCTAGATATTACCAGTTCAGTGATATTAATTTAAGATCCACATTGGACAGCTAACTTGTCATTTATAAAAATAGCAGGTGGGAATTATAAAAATCACTCCCAATTACTATCTTTATAAATGACAAGTAATTTTCCCCATTTCAGATAATCTCCAATCCTGTCTTATCAGAAGCACTTCTCTGGTATACAGATTCTACTCATCAGGGAGTGAAAGATAAAGAAAACCAGTAGCAAACCAAATGCTACTCATCACTTCAATAGGTTTTCATGCCAGATTTTACTCATACCAGCAGCTGTCTATAACTTTCTGAAACCTGAGAGTTATTGACTCACAGAAACAAAAAAGCTGAAGGAACTTTGACACACTGAAGGAAAAGATCTATAAGAACACAATCTTGTGAAGTTGCCTATTAAATGTTATTTTCAGATTTACCACTCCTACTCATTGCCTGCTTCAGCCGAGCATATGTTTTAGGCTTGCAGCAAACAGTACTGATACTGTTCTGAAGTAACAGAAATTACCAGAAGAAAGTAAGCTTTTCTGACTGCAAAACGGTGCCAAGAGATAAGACTCTAAAATCTACAATCTGAATGATCATACTTATCTTATTATTCCCTGATTAGATCATGCTTAGAAGAGGGAGTAGATTACACTCTTTTTTTTGGTGAAACTGAAGACCTTTAGTGACACTACAGAACTTTCAGGAAACCATAATCTTACTTATGCAATAAAAGCATTACTTCAGTTTCTCCATAAACAATTTGGTGCAGCTATCAGGGTCTTCTTGTCTTAGCCCAAGACCTCGTGGCTTTGTGCCATAGACATGCTGGAACATATGATATAATTTAAGTCCCTACCATTAACATCCAAGTGACAATCACCCAGCACAAGCTTTTACAACATCGATAAGATTTTCATTGCATTTTATAGCTTATACCTGCCACCTTATTGCAAGTAACATAATTTATGATGGCATTAAAAAACCCAAAATCCTACTTTGAGGTTCAAATCTCATTTGAAGAGCTGTTCTAGCAAGTCTTACCATTGATTCTGGACAATACTCAGGTGCTCGCTGCAGCAAGTGCTTCAAACGGGAGTCACTCTTAGAAGACAAAATCTGTTAGAAACGAAACACACCTTAAAACATAGAGAATGTAAGGGCACATCAAATACTTTTTCAATTTATTTCACTGTTTTAAGTTTCTCTAATATCCACTCTTTGATAACTTTGTCTTACAGTATGAATAGAATTAAAATTTAAGATTTCTTTTTATGTATTTGTAGTTTTTCAAATATGTTTCACTTTTTATAGAGAAGTACTTTTTTTCTATTTAAAAGAGAATGAGAATTTCCTCCTCAAACATTTCAATAAAAAAATTTCTACTCAATGTGGAAGGGCAATTTTAACAA
Source organism: Sturnus vulgaris (assembly GCF_052056855.1). Classification (NCBI taxonomy): domain Eukaryota; kingdom Metazoa; phylum Chordata; class Aves; order Passeriformes; family Sturnidae; genus Sturnus; species Sturnus vulgaris. Next base: position 63,481,783 of record NC_142243.1, on the reverse strand, counting down.
GAGGATTTCTGCTGCACATATCAAAATACTATACACCTCTGTTTTCTTAATTAACCTTCTGCTACATGTTACATGACCTTAAGCAATTAAACTTCAAAAAAACCCTGAAACAAGTAATTTCTGTGGAACAAGGTAGAACAAAACCAAGACTAGTTAAAGAGACAATGAAAACTAACAGGGGAATGCACAGTACCCACAGGCAAACTGAACACCCAAGAGTTCGCTAGACTGGATGGAATACAACTGAGGATGTTGTTCCTTTAGCACTCTAATTAAGTCTTAGTTATAAATTAGAACAAGAAACCGGTTAACAAGAGGAATGAAAACAGACCTATTAATGTGTGCTACGAAACTGGAAGTGATATAACAAACAGACGAATTTCAGAATGAAAAGTATATTACAGCTCTATTCTAATTTGTTCTACTCTAACACAATAAACTATCAGTTCTATTCTAACATGATAAACTTACTGAAAGAAAATCAAGAGAACAACAGCACTTGTTTCAGAAACGAGAGCAAAGAAAGAACTGCATTAGTATTTCAACTCTTCTGAGGTCATAGAATAATAAAATAATTCAGGCTGGAAGGGATGTCAGAAGATCATTTATTTCAACCTCGTGCTCAAAGAAGGGTCAACTATGAGACCAGACCATGGTGTCCACCTGCTTATTCTTTCCATGTGTCCAGGTCCCTCTGGATAACCTGCCATTAAGATTATCCACACTTCCTTTCAGCTTCATATGGCCTGAAAAACTCAATGAGAGTCGCCTTGTCCAGGTTGTTAACAACGATGTTAAACAGGACAGGTCCCAGGGCAGACTCCTTTGGTATTCCACTTCTTATTAGCCTGCAGGCAAAGTAGGACCCACTAAACTCCATCTCTGAGCCTGACTTTACAACTGGTTTTTTACTCATCTAATTGTCCATTCCTCAAACCCATATGATCCTAAAACGGATACAAATACATTGAGGGAAGTAATGCTTAAAAAGTGCTACAGATAACACAAATGATATCCATGCCTTTCCCCTCATTCAGAAATCCAGTGTCATTATCAAACTAGGTTGGCCAGGAATGATTTACTGACACTAAATCACACGCTGCCTTCAGCAACAACTTCATATTTTTCCTTCTTCAGCCTTTAACTACTGCCATAAAATGTCTTGTTGCCCTTGACATCCCTTACAAATCTCAATTCCAGCTGAGCTTTTTGTTTCCCTACATAACCTTACCTGCCTTGGCAAAAGGTCTAAACTCCTATAAAACATCTCCCTGCTTCTACACTCTCTATATCACATCTTTTCTGTACCAAAGCTTGTTCATGACTTCTCTGTTTATCTGAATCAGATTCTTGGAACATTAAGGTGTTTTCCTGGGAGCAGGGACAGACTGTCCTTATGCTTAGAGGAGGATATGGATAGAGTCCTCTAGAATGGTATACAGATGAATGCTGCCAGGAATCTTAACACTGTGAAACTTCTCAGAAATAAATTTAGTAGAAAATAGTCAATTAAAGAAAGAGAAGCCTGTTTATTCCTTGCTACTGTATCTGACATGGAGATGATACTAAAGCTAAGAGTGGTGTAATACTTATTAGGAATGCAAAATAATTAGGTATTTGAATCATGTCAGTTGACAAACTGTAGTCCATGTTCTCTTTTTCAAAGGTCTCACAGTAGCTGATTTACTGGTTAGTAGAATTTCTTACCCTTAATCAAGCCTTTTTCCTTAACTGGAACCCTAGTCCCTGGACTCCCATGCAAGGCCTCCCTCAATACTATTGCTGGTGTCCATGTAGATGAGAAGACAATGGCTAACAGTCTGAGGGTCAAAAAACCCTTGTGATTCCTGCAACATCCTAGATGTGAGTCCCTGAAAACCAAATGACCTTAGCCAGAAAGTCTCATATGCAGATGAGTGTCTCCACGCCCTACAGAAGGGTCTGTTTGTCCTGGTGGTATTGTTCACAATCTGTTGGTCAGGACAAGGCAGCTTCTCAATGAACCTTGCTGCTCCCCATCTGCTCTAAGGCCCCAAATCTGATCTGCAAGTGCACATCCAAAGACAGGCCAGGAAGCTTCTTCCTCCTGTCAGCTGCACAAAATAGTTATGGTACAGAAGACAAAAAAAATCAGTATAATAACAGCAGACAGCTCCTTCAGTCAGCCTGCTGGACTGTATCAAAGGATCACACAGAAAGTGATGCCACCAGCCTGATGTGGGGTAGGTACCTAAGTCAGCTCCTTATAGGATACTTTGAGGGGCACCAGTCCTGCTTCTGACTTGCTCTAGACCTCTCACCACTAAGATTCTGGATATGCTGATTATCTGAGATCATCCAGATGAGGCCAGATCACAGTATCTTACAAAACCCACAGAAAACCATGTAATAATTAGAACCAGCAGAATTGGGATGGAATTTGACAGTAAAAAGCTGGAAGCCTTTCATGAAGAGCCAACAGGAATTCACATGATAAGCTGGAGACTTCAAACCAATGAAACACAAGAAAGAAATGGACAGATGATTCCAAATGCAGCTACTAAATTCACCAATTTTTTCTTTATATACGGGAATAGATATCTTTCTCTTACATCCAAGTTCAAACAGAATTTTTAAGACTGAGTGCCATACTTTTCTTTGCAATGCCACGTATAGTTTTGCTTACCTGTATTCAAAGAGATAAACTTATGGTGGAAGGGCTGCAAGAATTATTATAGGAATTAAGAGATTCTCTTATGCAAAGAGACTGTAAGATTTTTTTCTTGCTTGGCCTAACAATATGAAAGCTGAAAGAAGATTTGGTTGTATTCTGTAGATATATCAGGGAGGGAAAAGCGCAATTTAAAGTGAAAGTTTTGTTAGTACAATCAGAGATAAATATAAGCTTAATCACAACCAGGTTTATTGCTCAAACAGCCCCAAGTGAGCAATGACAACAAGAAAGAGGGAAGGTATGATCTAAGAACACAACTTTAATATAAAAATTGTGTCTACATCTATGTAAGTTTTATTGATGCAAAATTCTTACGTAGATAAATAAATGTAACTATACACACACACAAAGCTGTACAAATTACTACCCACAGGTACAAATCTAAACATAACTTATGGAAAAATACTTCCTAAGCTTGAATTCAGAATAAACAGCCTTATAAATAGAGTAAGTGAGCAGATTTTTGCTGTATTCACAAAGCCATATATCGTAATGAGATGCTTAGTGGACAAACAAGAACTGGAAGGAAGAAAGAATAACACCAGCCTCTTGTTCTTCAGTTTGAACTTCCCAGAACTTAGAAACATGAGATTCATAAATTCTGTAAAATACCTTCACCCCTCTCAACGTGCTTATCACATCTTGACCAAATTCTTGGGTTAGTATTGCTATTTCTCCTCAACTTAGCAGAACCCATTTCCCACTACAAAAGGAAAGAGGACTATGGTTTTAAAATTTCTAAGTTCTCATTCCGATATCATTGCATCTCACAATTCACACAGAGCCTCCAGAGAGAGGACCATTAGCTAACAAACTTAATGTTGCCACATCATTGTCTAAAGGCACAATTTCAACTCTGATGGAGTTAAATTTAAAACAAGCTTACCTGTTCACAGACATCACGGCACATTAAATTGTCTTTTGCGTGATAACAACAAGACAAGCCTGTGGAAAAGCAGGGAGAGGGAAAAAGATATTTAAAAGATTTGAAACACTTAACCATCACTTCTGAACAGAAGTATACACTTGATGTTCTATCAGGACAATTTTCTGGCCCACAGATGACCATGGGAAACTTTCCTTCCCAAAAAGCAAAAAATGAACAAGAGAAAGTTTTGTTCTGAAAATGATGAAGATCCTTACAAGAAGTCTCACAGTTACCCCTGAACACTCCCTGCCACCAAATTGAGATCTCACTCCCTTTCTGCCTCTAGTGGCATTTCTGCTACTTAACTTGCACTAGCTTGGCACATGGCAAATTCCTTCATGAGACAATGCAATTTATTAACTCAGGGGAAACTTAAAAAAGAATAAGTATGAAAAAAATAAACAAAAAACCCGCCAAAAAATCTCTGTAGAGAATAGGTGCCTTTGTAAATTGAATCATCTCACAGAATCTGAAAAGTACAAGAATCAGTTAGGAACAGGTGGTGAAGGAAATCAGACCAGGGGCCTCTTTTCACATAGCTGCTCATTGAACTCTGTGTTCTAAAAACCTTGAAACAAAACCGTAAATTGTCTCACTAGTGATGGATGATTAAGATTTGCCTGACTGGATGGAAGTCATGGAGCAAACACACATATGAACACATCAAAGCTTAAAGCAGCATTTTTAGCATTATACTCTGCTGTGCTTTGTACCCCCTACCATTCAAATATTTTGTTCATTCATGGTTAAACTTGGCAAATACAAAATTAATTGAACAGTGCCTTAATATCCATTTTCATCCTCACTTTCCTGTGTTTGGACCAGCGTTTTAGAAAACAGACAGAGGTGTCCTTTAAAGCTTTTACTTCCACACACATCCTCACACATAGGATCATTTAATGATTACAAATTTCTCCTGACCTGCATCTGAATTATGTATCACACTGGTACAACAACCAAAAAAAAAAGTAATTTTCACCACACCTTACTAAACTGAACCATCAGGAAGGAACTTGGGCATGAATTCTTTGCAATATTAGTAGGTTTATCAATGGAAAGCTGGGCCAGAGCATGTCATACTTCATTCCACTAGCTTTTAACTGCCTACCTCCTAAAACTAAGCCTCACTAGAAACCAAAACTACGGAACAACAATGAAATGCTCAAAAATGCCTTAGTGACTGCCGTCTTCTGCTTTAAAGTATTACATGTTTAATATTTTCCACTCCTACGACATCAATGTCATCTATATATTAAAAAGTGTTTTCCAATATCTGTCTTGTGCTGCCTTTCTTTTCACAGAAGTTATAGACACACAGATTGCTAGAATGGTTTGGGTTGGAAGAGACCTTAAAGATCATCCAGCTCCAAGCCCCCTGCCATGGACAGGGACACCTTCCACTAGACCAGACTGCTTAGAGCCCTGTCCAGCCTGGTTTGAACACTTCCAGGAATGGAGCATCCATCCTCTGGGAAACCAAGACATGACTGGCATTCTAGGCTGGGAGCACACATTGCCAAGACACACAACTTTAATGCGGGGAGCTATTTTACCACTATCCTTCTCTTTAATAAACGTCTTGCCCTCACTTTTTAATATACTCAACACCTTGTTCGATAGCACTCTTCCACTGAAACACAAGGAATACGCGCCCTGGAACACACAGCCTGTTCTGACACTGCATATGGCAACCCAGGCATCAGATTTTACCCATTTGGACTATTTCAAGCCACAGTCCCGGGAATTCATCCGCAGGCAGCGTGACATCCGAAGGCGCACATCCCGAGCCAGGGAACCCGCTGGGACAGACGAGGCGGTCCATGCCCGTGACGCTGCCGGGCGGGATGCCGGAGATCCGGCCGCTGTGCCGGCTGTGGAAGTGCCTCTCCCGGGCTCGGCTGCTGCCCGCAGGGATTCCGGCGGGCGCTCTCCCTCCCCGGGGAGCCGGCGCAGGAGCCAGCCCGGACCGGCACCGGGACGGCGCCGCTGCCGGGGCGCGGGGCAGGTGCGGGGCGGCGTCCCCGCTCTCCCCCGGCTCCGCATCCCGCCCCGACCGCGGCCGGACAGGAGAGTCCCGCGGCGCCGCATCCCCGAGGGCGACGCCGCCCCTGCGCCATGTTGTAGAGAGGGACCCGCGGAGCCGCCTCCCCCGCTGCCTCCCCCGCGGTCGCTACTCACCGGCCGCCGCGGGGCACAACAGCGGCGTCGCCGCCAGGCACAGCAGGGCCCAGGGCCACCGAGCGGCCGCCGCCATGGCCGGGTCTCGAACCCGCGCCGACCCCGCCCCGCGACCCCCGCCCGCCGCACGGACGGACGGACGGACGGAGCGACGGGCGGGATCTGCCGCCGGCAGCGCCCCCTCCCGCCAGCCCCGCGCCGCCGCCCGCCGCGCCCATTGGCTGAGCCGCCCGCCAGGCCCCGCCCCATTGGCTGAGCCGCCCAGACAGGCCCCGCCCCCTCCCGGCGCCGCGGACATTCCAGCGGGAGCCGAGCGCGGGGGGGTTGTGGGCCCGCCGCCGCCTCCTGCTCCTCTTCCTCCTCACCCTCCTCCTCCTCCTCCACCCCCTCCACCCCCTCCACCCCGTACTGTCGCAGGCACCCCGCAGCCTTCCTTCCCCCCGGCCCATGGAACGGCAAGGCCATTCCCGGAGGGAGGACTCGGGCTCAGTCTGAAAGAGAGCTAAGGAGCGGAGAAGGGGGCACAGCCTCGGTTGAATTAGTTTATTTCTATTTATATGTAGTATCTGAATTATTAACATAATTCAGAGCATTTTGGAGCATTGGTTGCGGCCTTACAGTACTTAAAGAAGCTTATGAGGAGGAGGGAGAGTGACTTCTTATCCAGGCAAATAGTGACAGGACAAGGGAGAATAGTTTTTAACTGAAAGAGGAGATATTTAGATATTTGGAAGAAATTCTTTACTCAGAGGGTGGTGCATTACTGCCACAGGCTGCCCAGTGAAGCTGTGGATGCTCCATCCCTGGCAGTGTTCAAGACCAATGGATGGAGCTCTGAGCAACCTGGTCCAGTGAAAGGTGGCAGGGGGTTTGGAAATAGCTGGCCTTTAAGGTCCTTTCCAAACTATTCTGTGATTCTATGATTGCAAGGCAACTTTATAGCAGTATTTTCTGCTTGAGATTACTTTGTGTATCCAGTGGCTGTGATGGAGAAGTGGCTACCAAGGGGAATGACCCTGGCTGGGAGGACGGAGGTGAGGAGGCTGTCATGGCTACACCCTGATGCTGATCCATCGTCCGTGCCAGATTCAGTCCGCAGGGTGTGCACTTAAAGAGTCTGTGTCTGAAGAAACCTCTGTACAGCAGGGCCATCACTGTTGTTTATTTTCTATGTAGAGATCAAGCTACTCCCCCACTTTTTTTTTTTTTTTTTTTTTTTTTGTAAGAATTAAAGGGTTTTGAAATGTAAGCCATGCAATGAAGTGAAAACAAACTTAATTTCCTGCTCATTTCGTACTGCTCATGTGACTGTTTTGCCTTGGTCATTCCAAGGTGAATGGATCAGCTTCTGACATCTCCAGGCTTTTTGGATGAGCACCTTAGCATCCCACTATCAGATTTTCCAGCAACAGTAAAACAGGAAAATTTTTAAGAACCCATGGAATTCAGTGTTCCACAAACTGCTTTTCGTTTTTCCAACCTAATATCCCAGCGATGTCCTTCTCCAAAGACAGTCTACCATGCTGTTAATGACTGCCTGGAGAACCTATAGAAACCCTTTAATTCCACTATCAAGTTATAAATGGCCCAAAAAAGCAAATCAAAAAACAAACCAATGCAGGAGAGCACTCCAGGAAGTTGAAAAAGTTTTCTCTCTCTCTCTCGACATCAGTATAGAACAATTAAAGTGTATTACTTCTTTGTCGACCAAAGCCATAAAAAATAACAGTACATTTAGTTGTATTTTAATTTTTGAGTCTTTTTTTGCTCTTAATTGTGAATTCAAGAAAGTGAAAAGTCTCAGCTGTAACCTGATCACACAAAAATCTTTTCACACCGGGTCAGAAATGATGCTGGGATGTAAGTGAGGTTTTATGTCAGTTAAATAGATGGGCTTTACCCCTGCAATCCAAGGTTAACTTCTGCTAATTTTCTATTTTGGGACTTAAAATTCACGGCGAGCCCACGAGGCGGCAGCAGATCCCAAAGAAAATTAGCCCGATGGCTGAATTTGTGCGCTGGTTTCGTTTCTCTGAAAATAACAGGGGCCTGAACAGTTTAAATGCATTTTTCCCAGTAATACTAAATGGTTTAATCTGGCTTGATTTTGGATGAGGGTGAACTGCTGTGCATCCCGCTTCCCCTGAGTGCCACCTGTGTGCCAAGTCATTAGCAGCAGTAATTTGTCCCCCTAGCAAACAAGCAGGGAATAGATGTGGGTAGGTCTGGCAATTTATTGTCACTCTAAGTCACCTCTTTACTTCCAGATGAAATATATGAGACCACTGTAAGTGTTTCCTTTGCTTTAATGCAGCAAACTGAACTTTGAAATAATGCAAACTGCTAAAATTTGGCTTTCTGTAAGAGTGGTATGAAGTTTAAACCAATCGTTCTAGAAAGCAAAGACTTTTGTCCTTGGGAGTTTGGATGCTGAATCTGCGGGCTACTGTTTTCCAGTTAAACCATGTGCATTGGCCTTTTCAAAGCAGCATCCATTTGAAATTGATTCCTACCCAATATTTAAGAATGAGAAGTGGAATTCTGGGACTTGAAATAACTAAATACCTCAATGTAAAGCAGTTTGCTGCAAATATGCTGACAGCATAATTTTAAAGTCTGGTGGTAAGACTGAAACTGTTCTTCAAGTGTTATGTTGTTTTTTGCTGCTCCTGTCAACTGCTAAGGGAAAACGAATACTTTATTTTGTATGTTGTATTTCCTGTTGCCTAGAATATAATAATGTCTACTCATCCAGCTACACTTTTTGTATTACCTTGAATAATTAGTTCATGATATTTTGTGCTGAGCAGCATTTGATCCTGCCTTCTTTTCCTAAAAATTGCTAAATTACTCCATAGTTAATGTTGAAGTCTCCCTCAGCAACAGGTGAAGATTCTGATATAGCCACTGTCTGAGTTACTAGCCCAAAACCACATTCTACTGAAAGAGATTTGACATGATCAGGATCCCCTCAGAAAGTAAAATGATGCCACATTTTTCTTAAATCTGAATTGTCAGTGTGGCAAATCTCCGTGTGTTTTGGCAGTGGACCAAAAAAGAGAGTCCTATATTTAAATGTTACATGTTGTATCTCATTTAAGATGTGCAGTGTTGCTTTGATGTAATTCTCAGGGTGTCTACACCTTGCAATTGGAAAGATGCTTACAACATTTGTGAACTTACTCTAATTAGCATTAATTTGCCTAATCTGTGTATCAACAGCTAGATACCTGCATGATAAGCCAGTGCCAGATTCCTAGCGTGAGCTGAATCCTTTTCCTGTGCTGGGGCTTGCTTGGTTTCATCTCCAGGCTGGAAGCAAGACAGGGCTTTACAGCTGCCTCAAATGTCTCCAGGCAAACAGAGGAACTGTGGGACCAGTCCTGGGGCTGTCCCTAACAAGCTGCTAGCTAGTAAGTGAGGCTGTTGCTTGTTTCTTCGGGCTAAGCATGGATTTCCACAACAAAGCCTCTTTCAAAGAGATTTTTTTCTTAAATAGGCAAACCTTCTTGTTCAGGCAAAGCTTAGTGACTTTATATTTTCTCTGTTAGATCTCAGCCAGCATTTTCTACCTGACTTTCCAAATAACTATAAGAATAAGATTCTTTTCAAATTACTTCTTATTTTTTTTTTTAACCCAGAAAACCAGATTTATATTAAAAGGAAAAATACAAAAGGTGTGTTTAGTGGCTGCTATTACACACATCAGAAGCAGCATGCATTTATGCTGATAAAGAATACTGTATATAAAGCAACACAGATGTGAAATTAAAGCAAATTAAAGATGTACATTAATGCCAAATACAATGTCTGCAATTAATTTTGAGCAAGTTGAACATGTGGTGCTTATTTGAGTTCATAAAATCTTGCCATAGGCAAATAATGTTGCATACATAAAGTCTGGATAGCCAACTGAAAGTGATTAAATAATTGAAGACTATATAATTAATTAAGATTTGCTGTGAAAGTAATGAAGAAGATTCTGTCATCATCAGTGAGTGTAAGTTAAGCAATTATTCTATTGTTTTAGAAAGGGATTTGAAATGAATCTCATGTTTGCTCAGAGATAGTTTTGATATTCATAAAGGTACTATAAGAAATCTGGCTCTGCTTCACATGGCATAACTTTTCTCTGCAGAGCAAACCACCTGAAACTGGTTACCCATCACTCAAATTTTAACCTCCTGAAATCAGTCACAGGGTTAGAGCCATATTTCCTTCTCTTCAAAGGAGAATGCCAAGTGAAGTAAAATGCACTTCTTGGTAACACAACTTAGGAAATGGATAATTTGAAACCAGGCTGTGCACTCATGGGAGCATCAGGAGCGTTCATTCTCTTGGACAGAGCAGAACTTCATCAGTGAAGTGTAATTACTATGTCCTTCCATGCTAAAAAAGTGATGCTAAAAATAATGCCCAAAGAAATCACTAAGATACATATCTGCTATTTGGCCAGATGCTTCTTGCTCTCTATGCTGCTTTGTATGCTCTGCAGTCTCTGTGCTGTGTACTCTTTATAATGGAAATATATATTAATGGATCTGTATCCATTTGCTGCCTTCAAGACCACTGCATGAGGGATAGGGTGGCTAGAAAGTGTCTGGAGTATTTTCATGTGAAAGACCCTCTAATTGGACAGATAATTTAGAAATTATTTCTAGAATAACATTGAGGAATTGATAGAAGAAAAGAAAAAGTTGATTTGCAGTTTGAGAAGTTGGAAATGAGGGAAATTACACTGGCAGATCCTGGAGTTTGGGAATGGAATTTCAAATGGAATCATATTCCGTCCAGTCAAATCTTTCAACCATCCTAATGATCCAAAGCTGAATCTAAACTCAAGCTTGGCACACCTGTACCATAGCAGAGATGGGATGTGCTTATGCCACTTGAAATCCAATCTTCTTGCTGGCCTTGGCTCACCATCCAAGAGGACAAATAACTGCATTTAGCTGGTGATGACACATCCGTGTGTCATCTGTGTCTTTGGATACAGATAAAATGGATATTCATTTTGCTTTTCAACTCAGGCTTCTGTAGCAGCAGTGCATCTGCCAGCATTTCATAAGCATGGGGTGGAGATAGAAAAGGATGTGTTGAAGAACACTGAGAATGCCATATGGAAATTCTTCTGTGGATTATCCCACTGAATCACCTAGTTGTGTATAGGATTAGTTACTTCTCCATATGGTGTTTAAGGACCAAATTGCTGCTGGAATATTTTCCAAGGGTTATTTTTATGTTTTTCTGTACTATGGAATTGTGTTCAAAATTACATCATAACCTGCACCTACAGTGAGATATTTTAAAGAATCCAAAAAGCCTTATTCATTTTATTCCATGTTTTAGCAGCTATAAATCTCTCTCAATTAATAATCTTTGAAGGACTGTATATAATTCATTCGCTGCTATACATTTATTTCCATATGAACACAGTCTGCAAGCTTTGCAGAAAGGGGTGTGGGTGGTATGAAATAATTTATGCTGCTAATTGACAATTGTGCAGTTGCTTCTACTTTCAAACAGAAAAAAAATCAATGTAGACTGGCAGGTTAAATAAAAAAGGAAGGGGAAGGCATAAAATTCCATTTTTTGCAACCAGTTTGTGTCATACTATTTAAATCAGTCTTAGTTAAACTTGCTGAAACTAATCAGTTTAGCTACAATGAAATTGTTTTATTCTTGCTATTCCATAAATTAGCTATCAAGTTCTGTCAAGATGACATTATAATTACATTAATTACAGATCAGTGCCTATTCCCATTTGTACCTACGCTTGAGTGACATGAGTGAATTAGAGTAGAACTTTGGTAGTATGCATTAATCCTGAATACTTCTCAAAATGCTTTAATAAAAATGTTGAAAAGTGCCTTATTTATCCCAGCCTATGTAGCTGTTTGTAATAAAAATATGTAGACATATGCCTAATTTGTATATTAAGAGTAAAGGAAATTATTTAGAGAGGAAATTATTTAGAGGGCCCTGATGTCTTTGCTAGGAAAGGGGAAGCAACGTGTCTGAGAAGGATGGAGAGAGGGAGTCGTGCATGGGGACAAGGCAGTGGGGTGGTGAGAGCAAGAGCTGTATAAAGAAATATAAAACTAAAATTGAAATTGACTGCTTGGAAGCACTGCACACACTTCATGCTTCAGCTGCCCGAGTTCCTTCACCAGACACTTCTTCCTGTATCCTTAGCTGTGCTGGTGACTTCCATCCTCCAAAGATCAGCTCCTCCAGTGGAACAGAGGCAGATGTGGGTATCGACATCCCAGACAAAAGCTGTGAGCCCCTCACCTTTCCGTGTGGCCACGCTCTTCTCATGGAAAGCCTGAGAATAAACAGCCTCTCAAAAATATAATGAAGCCCATCACATAGCATCTTAAAAGGACAAAATTGGAGAGTAGCTTGGTTTAAAAGTGTTCTTACTAGTGCCAAAAAGGAATATCAAGTAATAATTAACTGATGTCACAAATTTAGTAAGTTATGTCCTTTATGCATATCTGTGTATGTTACATGCATTATTTGTTATGTTTTAATTTAGTAGGCAGCACATGTGGAAGGTACATTAATGAAATGAAACCTGGGGAAGGGGGAAATGTTATTAAGTGTGCTTTATTAAGCTGTACTTACATCTTGTACATTTAGAAGTGCCAGAGCATTTTCAAAAACAGAACCAACACTTTATCTTTAGAACCACTTACAGAGTCTGAAAGCCCTCTGGTGTGTTTTTGCTCTTCTGTACCTCCTAGATTTGAAGATATGGGAGAAATAGTGAAAGACAATCCTAAGTGGTATTCTAAATTCTTCTGCAATTCCTGAAGAAAAAGCTGTCTTTAAATGAAAGTGTATTTATAGTAGTGAGAAATGGAGTTTCGTGATGGAACAGAACAGAATGTGCAAGTGCAGCAGAGGGCGCAGCCTTGATGTAATGACCAAAGCATAATGACCTGAAGTGTAATGGTAGCTACCTGTTTGCCCACAGGCAGCCCCTTTTATCCCCTTTCCCCTGTCTTTTCCTGTGCTTGCTCCTTCCCTTCCTCCCTTTCTCCACCTTTGGTTCCTTGGCTAAATGTGCTGTGGCAAGTCCAGCTGGAGGCCAGATGCAGAGATCCTCTCCAGCAGCAGGATCAACAGCAGGGACTCACAGCTGGACAGCAAGGCTGATGGCTTTCCCAGGGCAGCTTTGGGACAAGGGCTTCATTCCTCTTACTGGGCTCCAGGGATTCCCCATCCTGCCTCTGTGCTTCTTGTACTTGTGGGGATGAGCTGTTCCTCACATCAACCAATATTGGACCAAATAAGATAATCCACTCTTTGATCTCTCAGTGTGTTACCTGCTGGCCCAAGAAGACCAGGACACATAACCAGATAGTTGTCTCTGCTTCACCAGCCTTGAGGTAAACCAGCCTGAGATCCTCTTCTTTGTAAAGGAAATGGGAGATTTATAGTTATGCTAGGAAACCAAAATGGGAAAAAATAAATTATCATACCTATTAAAAGCCAATCAGAATATAACTTGAAGGACATATGCAACAATGGAAATAAAACAAGTTAAGAAGACCCCAAATAAACAGAAAAAGCCCAACAGATGAAAGCAGACCACATGCCTAGAACTGGTACACTTGCAGGGGTTTTGCATTCCTTAACCTTCCTCTTGCATTCCCTGAATTTTTCTCCAAGGAGCATATTATCAGTCATGTATCCCTGTGAAGCATATGCAGCTTCTGAATATCTTACCTATGAGCAAAACACGATGTGTTAAAGAACAATGTGAGATTTTGAAGGTGCTATTTCTACCAAAGGCCTAAAGGCTCCCTCTTGCTCCTAAAAAGATGCAAAAATGGCAAACAAAGCAAACTCATTATTTCCAGAAGGCACCAAGGGCGTGCTTCCAGGTGCAGTGCAGGTAAGGGAACAGAGCATTCAGGCACATGGATTTTCTGGCTGGTGACGTTAATGTTTGTTATTTTTATCCTGTTTATTATTGTGACAAAACGGTTTTTGTATTAGTAGTGCAATTCTAATACTGCTAGTTAATCATTAGAGCACTGACTCATTGGCAAGGCATCCCTAGTTCTACTTACAGATTTAGAAAAAAACTCTAATTTTCCTTTTTCTTTTTGACTCACCATTACTAAATTTATTGTTTGTAGAATAAGAGCAAATGCTCACGTGTCAATGTGCTCATGTGCATTAAAGCCATCAGCCAAAATTGAGCTGACCAGAAGTTTTGCCATGTACCATTTTGTGCCAAGACTAGGATTGTTTCCAACATCTCATCAATTCTTTGTCCAGGAATGTGTAAATGCAAGGCCTAAAATTAAGGTAAGAATACTTCAAAATGAAAGTTTAATTCATATAGATTTGAAGTTAGCATTATCACTTTCAATTGATCAGTATTATCTATTTAATAACAAATCAGGGACATAGAAAGGCTGAACTGCTACAGCAAAGCACAAATGCTCTCACAGTAAGTGGCAGATTATTTCATCTCTGTTAATTAAACCTTGACATTATCACAGAATGGTTTGGGCTGAAAAGAACCATAAGGATTATCTAGCTCCAATTCCCAAATTACTAGAAGTAATTAATTCCAAACTTCAAGAAGTTGATAGCTATCTGACTGTATCACTCAGTGAGAAAAAGTGAGACAAGTAGAATATTGCCTTCAGATTAGTTCAAGGTAGGTCGCTCATCACAGGAATTAAAAAACAACAGCTGAAGAAATGTTGGGACTTGGTGTTATTTTGGAAGCTTGTGAAGGATTGGGAATGTACTGAAAGATTGGGATGGTGGGCAGTGATTCTTTTGAAGATGAGCAAAGGAAAGAAATAAGAATTTTTATACCAATAATTGTATTTTGATTGTTTGGGGGAAAAAAATCCACCCTGAATGAGTCATCCACCATTATTTTTGAGTACCCATGACAGCAAGGAAGAGTCAACAAGTATTTTGTTGCAGACAGGTTGTGGCAAACATAGGTTATTTTCTTTCACAAGAACAGAGGCAAGGAAAATTTGAGTTGGACATAAAAAAACCTTTCTAAAGATAAGGCTAGTGAAGTATTGGAATGTGTTGCCTAGGGAAATTGTAGAATATCCACCAGAAACAATCTTGCAAATAGTCAGAAATAGTCTATGCAAATGTTTACCAAACACATGGATATGCTTATCTCCCTTGGGAGGAGTGTGAAAGCTTTGATGATTTCCAGAATCTTTTTCAGGCCTTTTTTTTCTCCCTGAATCTCCACATAGTCCTACAAGTTTTATATGGGACCTTCACAGACAGGGCACAGGCTGCTGTAAGGGGCTTTTTTGGGCATCTGAAATGCTCATGGACAATCCTGGAGCAGCTGCAAGCACCCTTCTGGCTGGTCCTTTGCCAGTGACCACCTGTAAATGTGTGCTGAAAGAGAAACCTAACAAATGGAGCTGCTGAGATTTTTCAGCCTTTCAGGGAATTAAAACCCAAAAGTTTCATTTTCAGCCTCAGAAGAAGACCTGATCACCTCAAAAGACAGCACAAACAAAGCTGTTTCATCTCTAGGAAATGCTCCTCATTTGAGAACATTTTCTAAATGTCAAGACTCATCTCCCATGTTCAAAAGCTCCTAGTTTTCATCCCCTTCTAGCACAAAGTTCAAACTCCTTATTGCCTATCCAATTTTCTGCCTGACAGCTTCTTGTATTTTAAGATATAGTAGAAACAAACTGGGATTACATATCATAGGTGTTATGGCCTCAAATGCTTCCAAGGAAACAGAAATTGAGGATGTTTTTTACTTCACTTACCATGTATTTGCAGGAGAAATTCTGTTTGCTCTTGCCCTGGGCGGGCTCCCCGGTTGCTGCAGAGCTGTATCCACAACCACTGCAGCAAACTCCTGACACCACCACTCTGCTCCATGAGGGTTTTTCTCAAGAAGAGCTAATGAAAACAGTCTGTTCTAGTAATCAGACCCAGAGGAATTAGAGATACTGTGAAAGAAGTGAGAAATAACAGTGTAGAATTAATTCCAAGAAAATTAGTTATATATCCCTTCCTTTCTCTGTTGCTACTGCACATGCTTGAGTGTATGACTGATGACAGTAAATCTTGGCAAAATCTGTGCTTTGAGTAAAGCATAGTTATAGAGCTATTTTCTGCACAAGAACAGAGGTCTGAGAAAGCACGGTGCAGAAAATACATAGCTAAATAAAATATCCTCAGTCCCAAAAAACATAATATGATTAGCTTCCCACACTTAAGCAGTAGTTTATGTGTTTTAATGTAGATATCACAAAATGGAATAATAGTCCATTTACAACTTATATGAATTATTTTAAACAACTATTAAGTTGTTTAAATTAAATTATCAAAATACTTTTACAATTTATATTATTCTTAAAATGATTGTTTGATGATTTTTTTATGTGATCTTAAATCTCAAGAGGAGACAATCAGGAAGCTTTTGAAAAAGCATTATGAATAAAGGCAGTTTAGATTAAGACCCTTTTCTAGCAATATTTATTATTTACAGAGAAGTTGTCCTTACTAGGTTTCTGCCTTGTTTCTGCATTAGGGTTTTTATAATCACCTCAGCCATCAGCACTTGTAATTAAAAAACCTAACATTCTTTTGGGAAGTACAATGCAACAGAACCTACATTAAGGATTTCATCACAGACTTTTTTTCCTGTTTAGCCTTTTCTGTGTACAAGTGAGTGAATCATGAGCCACGTCTTCCAATTGTGAGGTGTTAGATTTAAGGTAGTAGGACTTGTGATGAGATTGCTCTGTTTATTCCTGATTATTCCTGTTTACCTGAAACTATTCCTATAAATACCGCGTAGTGTTTTGTACGCAACATGAAATGTCCAGTAAATGCTACATATTCCTCACAGCAGATTTATTAACTTCCAGAAGAACAGGTTATTTTTAATTCAGAATTTGTCATTAAAGGGATTATTTTTCAAACAACAAGCATTCCTTACTGAGGTCAGCAATGCAGTGGCACAATAAATGAAGATCTTTTTGTTTTTTAATGCCTATGTGCTGTTGGTGGTTTACCCTCTGATCCAAACGTTTTAATATGTGGATATACAAGACCCCTTGCAACAAAAAGCTATAAATTTATCAACTGCATGTAGTTGAACAGTGTCTCATTTTCGTTGTAGTAATGTTGAATTTCTACTGCAATTTATTGATGTCATGTCTGATGCAATGAAACCTAAAAGAAAAAGGAAATTCTTCACATTAACTTGTGTTACTATGCTTGCATTTGAAAATAATTTGATATAGC
Organism: Sturnus vulgaris; assembly: GCF_052056855.1. NCBI lineage: Eukaryota > Metazoa > Chordata > Aves > Passeriformes > Sturnidae > Sturnus > Sturnus vulgaris. The sequence goes on along the minus strand of NC_142243.1, from coordinate 63,464,684 downwards.
AGGAGTGGATCAGTAAATCTATCAGTAGAGCTACTGACTCGCTCCAGTGTTTATTTTAAGAAAAGAAATCAAAACGCATTCCTTGTTCTTTCTCAAATGATCCTTTTTGTGCCAATGACTGTGACCTCACTGATTAGTAAGAGTTGTATTCTATGAAATCAGTTCCTTCTGGGTCTTACTGTAAAGAGCACTTTTCTGTTTCACCACCTGTCTTGGTTTAGCCCCAGCCATGCCCCACGCAGACACTTTCTCCCTTCTCCACCTGCAGCACTCAGGGGAGACTTGGAAGGGTAAAAGGTGGAAAACTCGTGGGTTGAAATTAAGACAGTTTAACAGGAAAAGCAAAGGCCATGCACACAAGCAAAGCAAAACAAGGAATTGATTCCTTTCTTCCCATGGGCAGGCAGGTGTTCTGCCGTCCTCAGGCGAGCAGGGTCCCGTCACATGTAACAAGTTGGGGATATAAACACCATCACTCCAAATACCCCCTGCCTTCCTCCTTCCTCCCTCCACTTCATTTACTGACCATGATGTCGTGTGGTCTGGGATATCCCTCTGGTCAGTTGGGGTCACCTGTCCTGGCTGTGTCTCCTCCCAGCCTCCCAAGCACCCCCACATTCCTTGCCTGTGTGGCAGTATGGAAGCAGAAAAGGCCTTGGCTTTGCACAAGTCCTGTTCAGCAGTAACAAAAACATCTCTATATTATCAGCCCTGTGCTCAGCACAAATCCAAAATAGTCACATACCAGTCACCGTGAAGTACATGAACTCTACTCCAGCCAAAACCAGCATAACAATTTATTAAGTAAAACTGGGTTAGATTAGGATTTAAGTAAATGAATAAACTATGTAAATAATATTAGACAGATTTGTAATGAGCACTCTTCTCCAGTTCCATAACATATAATGTAATCTGAATGTTTGTTGTTTTAATTTGAAAAAAGGAAATTAAAAGCCTCTGTATCATATCACATGTTCTCTTCTAACCTCTCCTTAAGCAACAGCAAGCAAAACCAGAGATAACTATCTGAAAAGTTACAGGCTTGTAAGAAAAAAATATTTTAAAGCCATATACTTCAGACACTTCAAAAGTTCTTTTCTCTATCAAAAATTTCAAGTTTAATATAAACCTGAACAAAAATGAAATACAAGTTAACTCCCTTTCCCCCTAAAAAGAACCTTAAAAGGACATGACTAAGATTTCCTCATTAAGAGATAAATATCTGAAAAATCAGCCCTTTTAACTTGGAACTTATGATACCAGGATACACTCATGTTGAAGTAGTATGGCACTAAAAATACAAGCTTCTTTAATTTATGAATTTTTGAATCTCTTGTAGAAAAGACTCTCACAACAACATTCTTCACTTGCCACTGAGCTTTCCCGAGCTTCACATGCCACCGAGCTTCTGCATTGTGGCCTCTTCTTTAAAAAAAAAAAAAAAAAAGAAAAAAAAAAGAGAGAAAAAAGTGTTTAATACTGACATATATTTCTTTTCAGGCCTGAGTTCATTTTAAGTAGATATGTTTTAAGGACTTTGGTTACTATTGTCTACAGTTTTTTAGCATTTATAACAAGATTAAAGGCAGGAGATATTGTCAGGATTTTAAAGTGAGTGTTCTGGACAGTAGATCATCTGGCTGCAGCACTGTGATGGGTTTTTGTAAACAAATTCACTGCTGTTCAGTTATTAAGAAACAACATCTCTCTGATGCCTAAAGCAAAAATGTTTAAATGTTTAGTTTTGGGGAAGAATAAGACTCATAAGAAATATAGTTCCACTCTCAGTTAAAAGATTTATTGCTATCTGGTGTCTTTGATCTTCAGCATGGAAAATAGAACTGGCAACTGTTTTTTCTCATTCTCTCTGTTCTAACAGTGCTGATCTTATCCAAAATATTTAATTCAATTGCAGCAGAAGAATTAATTAAAGTTGCAGGAAATATTATTTTCATAGGTCTTGAACAGGAAGCTCAAAGAATTGAGTGGTTCCCTAAACTGACTCATAAGAATGAAAAAATGAAATGTGGTGTTTGCTACTGAGAAAAGCAAGCAAAGAGCCTGAAAGTCCAACAGAAAAGCTCTTTCATTCTTGTGTGTGAAGCACAGTATCACCCAGACTAGGGCCACCTTCTGCCTTCATGAGCTAAGTATAATAACTCAATCACACAATTATGTTCAGTCTGTTGACAACAATACACTACTGAATACTTGAAAATTAAAGATGACTTGAGAAACCGAGATGGCTTCTCGTACAGAATTACAATTGTACATCACCTGTGGTATAGATGCAGGCAATATGTAAGACAGGAGGCCCTATAGCAGCCCCCAGTACCTGAAGGGAGCTGGCAAGAGAGTCCCTCCCTGGAAAGGGACTTTAGATGAGGGCACGTAGCGACAGGACAAGGGGGAGATGGCTTTAAAGTGAAAGAGAACAGGTTTAGTTCAGGTATTGGAAAGAAAATACTTCCTATGAGGGTGGCAAGGCACTGGCACAGGTTGCCCAGAGAAGCTTATCCAGGATGCTCCATCTCTGGAAGGGTTCAAGGCCAGGCTAGGTGGGGCTGTGAGCAGCCTGGTCTAGTGCAAGGTGTCTGTGCCCATGGCAGGGCTGGAACGAGGTGATCCTTAAGGTTCCTTCCAACTCCAGCCTTTGAGACTCTCACTACAATTGCATCTCAGTGTGTACTAGCATGGTTGTTTTGGTACCATACATAGGCAGATCACTAAAAGCAGCTGTAACTACCAAATCCAATCTTCCTTTCAGCAAAGTATCAAAGTATTTAAAGGCAGAATGATCTCACATAACAACATTTGTAACATTTATAAATTCAGGTGTGAATGCTTCAGAAGTAAAATGTAAGTTTTGACAAAGTGTTTTGATTTGGTGCTTTTACATTTTTTCTGCAAGACATGATTAACTCTCAACCTACCTACATCTATTAGCGTTTTGCAGTAAAAATAGCAGTGCTGAGCCACTTCCTGAGGTGCAAGAACAATCCTACAATTCCTAAATGTGGAGGGAGATTTTTTTTTTCCACAGTTAAAACAAATGCATCATTGAAATAAGGAGCAGCCTTTAAAAATTCTTGACTGGCAGCCCTTAAAATTGCCCTCTCATCCCTTCTCAATATTAAGAAAATCTTATTTTCCAAAAACCAACTAGATTTTGCAGTGAGCATTAAGTGCAATATTTAGAAAAGAAATACCTTATTTTAGATGTTCAGCATTAATGTGTACATATAATTTATGCATTTGAGTTTGATCCATTTTGTGACAGGCTTTGACAGCCGAAAATGACAGAATTAGCAGTGCTACAATAGGGCTTATGACAAATAAGAAAAGTATCAGTAGTGGACTGTATTGTACCACACACAGAAATAAAAGAAAGCATATGGTCCTTTTCCACACCTGTTTTACTTCACCTAACTTAAATTTCCTCCAGGTCCATAGAGGTATTGAAGTTTGTAGAAGCTTGAGGATTTATTGCTAAGAAATTAATTGCCTCTGGTTGCAGCTTACCGTGAAGCAGCCACATAAAACAGAGACAGACATTACATAGCAGCCTGTCTTGTTTCTTCCAGGTACCTGGAAGAATCTACCTACGTGACTGTCAGGCTCATGACTTTGAAACCAAGAAACAGGAAAAATGAGGACAGAGGCAACAAATAAACGTTGCCTGAACATGGCAGTCAAAGAAGAAAATGTAAATTGCACCAATCTTTTACTATGTACATTGACAGAAAAGTCCAGGTATTGCAGCCAGGAGAATAAAGGCATTAAAAAAAAATTTAGCCACAGCCTGATTTGTTGATCTGTTCAGTGAGTCCTTCTTCTCTATAAACTTTTAAATTTATCAGTAAATAAGACATATACAAAACCAAGTGTGGGAGATGCCAAACTTCAAGCTTGTATAGTGCAATAAAGAGCTAGACTGAGACTAATAAAAACATTTTACAAGAAATGAATGCTTGTTATCACCTGCACAGAATGGTACTGTGTCTTTGTAGATAAGGGGATTTTTTGGCAAGGGAATATCCTATTTAGGTCTAAATAGCGCAGTCAGTTATAATAAAACCAGAACTGAAATACTGAAAAACCTCAAGAGCATGAAGACAACAAATCATATGTCGGCCATGGCAAAAAGTTTGCTGTATCCAGTCAGATTTGTAATTAGACAACAAACATATGGGAAGTAGTTTCATGTTTATTAGTGTGTGTATTAATTACGTTAACAAGAATAATAGAAATTAAATCACCTGTACCTTGAAAATAGGGGATTTTCACTGCTCTTCCAATTATGATGGTGGCCATAACATAATGCAGCAACCTGACTTATGGAGAATGCAGTCCTGCATGTCATTTCTCCACTGGAACAAGACAGGAGAGGACTGTGCTGTAAACCCAGGGAAAGCAGCAGCAGTGAGAGACTTCCTGGCAGAACAAGCTTCCCCTTCCCAGGAGATCCAAGTGTAGCTTTTCTAATTGCAGCCATGATGTGACTGTGCATGCACAAAAAACATACCTGAATGGAAACCCACTTTTTTTCAGTCAGGAACACACAAAAGTTACAGTGGGGGGTCTGGAATCATTAGCAATGCTGGAATTTTCCTGACTACAGCAAAACTTTGTCCTACTTACAGAGAGGGTCCTCGCATTCCCTGACACACTACTTGGCTATGCTTTCACTGTGCATTTGTCCCACATGAATTCATGTGGTCCTTTCCTGAGTAACTGCAGGGCTAATCAGAGCATGCAGTGGGAGGCTAAAACACAGACTGTGGCTGCAGACAGAAAGGTCAAAGCTGCCCAGCATTACTTACTGCAAGATAAAGTTATCTGTGGTTTGCTGTGAAAGCAAGGGAAGAAGCCTCGTCACAGAGCAGGATGCCAAAGCTCCCTGCTTTTTCTGGCTCCCATAAGCCATCTGCAAGGTGCCTTTCACAGAATGGAATAATCTCGGGGAACTTTTCCCCCACATTCACAGCATAAACATAATCCACTACATCAGTCTTGTCCAGCTTGCTCTACGTCATTTCACTATAAAAGTCTGATATATAAAAAGAGTCATGGCTTTCCTCCTAGATATGGGGCATGTTCTCTTTCAGTGACTAGCATTTCACTCTCCTTTTCTGTACTGGAGAGCTGTACTTTCTCTGCATCTCAGTGTTCCAACTGTCCAGATTACAACAAGCCATGTTTTTGCATGGTTTTGTTGCTGTAGTTCAAAGCCCATATGAAAACTGATTCTGGGTTGATTTTCTCTATGAAAGACCAAAAATTACAGTACAGACTATGCACTACTTGTGTTATCTTCAACATCACTTTCAAAATAGGATGTGTCAGCAAAATTCTGTCTAGCACCTCCTCGTATGCACAGATGGCATGAGAACTGTAGTGATACAGCTTTGTTTCTTTCTTTCTCACTTTCTTAGCCTTGAATTTTCATCCTTGATTTGTCATATCCATGTCTTTTGAATTTTTATTGCATCAGATCGTGTTTGTGTGCTTGCACAGCCATTTCTGTATTAGACCTTTATAAATACCTGTCTTACATTCCTTGCTATGACGATTTTCTCTTTATAATTATTTTTAGCTTGTCACATGACTCCCAAGCCTTCCTTAAGGAAGAAAAATGAGTCCTTTTCTCAGGGTGTGTGTTTCACTGTCTCACCTGTGAATGCGTGGATATTTGTCTACTTGAGGGGAGATACCTGACCAGGTAAAAAGCCATCAATCCACACTAAATTGTGCCTAAGCAACACCAAGTGATGGAAAACGATCTCACCTCCTATCTTCTCTGTGATCACCTCAGACTTCAGATAAACCTTCCTTGCTTTCTAAGGAAATTTTCCAAAGCACTTCTTTGAGAAGGGCCTGACATGAAAATCTTTGCTTTAGAATCAGCTTTGGTTTCTTCCCTCAATCCTACAAAGTTTGAGAAAACTGAGATGAGCAGTGTCCCTGACCACGTTTTTCAGGCCCACAATCATGTACTCTGCAAAAACTTTGGAAGTAGCTCCTACTTCCCAAATGTCAGGATTCATCTAGGAAGACAGTTTGAAAGAGGCTGACAGGGAGCCAGAAAAAGCATACAGGTCTGTATTTGAGGGATTGATTCATAACCTAATCAGTCACTCATAAGTAAAACATCTGTAATAATTTATAAAGTTCCTGTACTCCAGCTTAGACACAGTAAACAGTTCACTGGAGAGATGACACCTTCCTGAACTTTGGCCTATATACATCACCTCCAATTGTGATCAAGACTGGAAAGGAAAAAAACACATCCCCCCCAGTCCCCAGTGACCAGACCCCTGCCAGAGCAGTTCTGCCTCAGGAATCAGCCACACAGAGCTAGTCTTGGAAGCTCCTTAAATACACCACACCATACACCACTGCTGCTTCAGAAGTGTGTCTTTGCCTCGAGCAGACCAGCTAATTTTTCCAGTACCACTTAGATAAGGCATGTGGCTGAAATTAAAACCCTCAGGAGTGCAGAAAAAAAAAAAAATCTTCAAATTTATTCTAAATCTCTTCACTTCCTGATCAAATATGAATGCTCAGGAGCTCAGGCACTATGAGTAAGTATTGTCATAACCCAGGACTTTTTTAACCTCTAAATGAGAAATTCAAACCAATCCAGATCTATAAATATTCCAATTTCTCATAAGTTTTATATTTATCCCAGGATGTAGCTGCCTTAGTAATCATGTCTAACAGATGGACACCGAAGGAAACGTGTTGGTATGTATTGAAGCTAACGAGCTTCAAAGTGACATCACTGGTCTTTTGATTTGATTCTATTTTTACCTCTATCTTTTTGGTTTTCCTAAGGGTTGTTGTAAACAAAGAATTCTTTAAAGCATAGATTTTAAGAATTCCAAGCAGAACAGCTTTCTATCTTTTTACAGTTAAAATGGGGATAACATGGTAATAATGATCCTTTCACCCCAGATAATACCGAATTATCTCTAGTCTTCTCTCTCCTTCCTTTTCCACCTAAGCAATTTCATTAAAGGAATTTTATCTTACTTGACTTCAGATATTTTCCAGCACGGTGTCATAAACCAATACAGAGTTCTACTTCTGTAAGTCACCCCATGGATCTTGAAACCACAACTTATTTCGAACAGCAAATTATACAAAAGAAATAGAGCATTACAGTTTGCTGTATTTTACAGCACACTTTAGAACTTGCTTTATGTATAAAAACCTAAGAGAAGTTTTGAACATTAAGGATACTGGAGTAACAGTCCATACCAATAGAGACATTTACTCTGCAAACTTCAAGCTCACAACAGAGATGTTTCATCCTTAAATCTGGAGGAGTAAGGGCCCAAAGCAAAAGCAAAACAACCACGTGTGAAGTATTCTGTGTGCAGGGGTGCACAAGTAAGGGAGCTCATGTCAAGAGAGGTCTGTGAGACTTCTCCCCTCATCCACAATCATGGTAGGACTTCAAGGAGGGGGAGACCCACTGATGGGTAAAATTTCTCAGTAAAGCTCCAGTAAAGAGCCAGACTGTACAAAAAGCAAGAAAACCTTGAGAAATTGCAGGGGAAAACAACCTTTTCAAATGAACTAAACCAAACCAACTACCTCCAGCTTTCCAAGTGGCTTTCTGACATGGAGCAGGAAATGGAACTGTGGGGATACAGGGAGAAATGAGTGCCAGTGACTCAGCACACGACAGCAGGCAGAATTTTGCATTAGCTAAAACAGAGGGGTGAAGTAAGCAAGTGAGCAAGATGAGTGCTGGAATTGTCTTTCTCCATACTACAACACTAACTACACACAAAATGCAACACAGAAATACCAAGATAATTATTTCCAACAGAGAAGATCCACTGGATGAAAAAAAATCCCCAAGCTGTCATTCAACTTCTAAAAATGAGTGGCATGATGTGAAAAACAGTAATATAAAAACATTTATCAGTGAACCACATATTAAATAAGATTCTTTAACTTCATCCAGGTTTCAAATGGTCTAAAGAAAACATCTGTTCTTAATCTGAAGGGTATAAAATATACTGCCTTTAGCATAAATTATTTCTTTTTAAAACAATTTAAAAGTATTTTCAGTTGCTGAATGCAACATTATTGGAAGAGGAAAGAACAAAACACATCTGGCCACATGAAACTGCAAAAAATGGCTGCAGAAACACATCATTAGGAAGGAAGAAATCATTAAGAGCCTAACCATTGCTTTTGTGCTAGAACTCAAAGACTAGCAGAATGATGAGCAGAGACGAGTTACTTTCCTGGAACTTTTCTTTAAAAAGGCTTACCTGTTTGTACACTTACACAGAGATTATCTGTGTGCAAGCTCTCAGGTAAATGTTACCATATGAGTTTCCTCAGTATTTTACTTGAAGCCTCCTGCAACAGCAGCAACAATAAAGGCAGCAAAGCACCCACCTCCCCTTCTCAAGGATCCTCTTAATTGAAGAGCCAGAAGAGATGGACTTTAGGAGAGGCTTTGAGCATACTGCACATACTGACAACACAGCCCGAGGAACTTAAAAAAGAAATGCCACAATATGTTTTTCTTTGCAATATTCCCTCCTTCTTTTTGAAGTTCACAGAATCACAGAATTGTTAGGGTTGAAAGGGACCTCTGAAGATCTCCTAGTCCAAACCCCCTGCCAAGGCAGGGTCACCTAGAGCAGGTTACACAGGAAGGTGTCCAGGTGGGTTTTGAGTGAGGGAGAAGCTCTGTACTGCTCAGAGGGTTTTGAGAAGAGGGCTCTGCTTACCTGCTCTACCAGCAATGATACTAGGCCTAGGAGACTGCATGCCTCTGATGAGCTAGAGCACAAGAAGCCTTTGCAAGAGATAGGAATTAGCAATTTGACAATATTGTGGCAGTGAAGAGACCAACAGTCCATGGATCTTTTAGACCTGGATAGATGGAAATGGGGGTCTCTGTAAGGGCTCAGGTTCCCAGTACAAAAATTTAAAGTCTTCTATCATCTAGCATGGGAAAGAGTTATCTTTGCAAAAAAAAGCATAGGCAAAACAGTTTCCTGAACAAAGGTAAGAAAAAGGTAGCTCATTTTCATGAAGAATTGTCCAGAGAGGTTCAGGAACTGAATCTCACTGATCCTTCTAGTAACAGTAACAAAAAACTCTCTTCATAGAAGGAAATGTAGAGGTGAGAGAGTCCAAGCCACGGGAGGGCAATAACTAAAGAAAGCACAGCTTGATTCCACTCTTTGGAAACATGTAAGAATTAGACAGCAAATGTGGTATCACAGAATTCCTGCCATTCTTTACCCCATTCCTGTACTAATTAAGAGTCTGAACAGCAGCACTACACACACGTTTCCCATGCCCATGGCATAGAAGCAAATGGGAAAATTTCATGAATGCAAATTAGCATATGGGGATGTCCAGAGCAATATATAAGCTATTGCAACACAAAGTCAATTTATCACCAACTCTTGTTTTACACCTTTTCTTAAGACTGTTACTTATTGCCTTTGCTTTCTAAGTTTTAAGATACTTAATTTAATACCTCAATAATGCAGATATTTTCCAGTCCCTGTGGGTAGATGACCAATGTGAAGAATCAAAACAGTGATGCCCAGCTGCTGTGCTCAGGCATCCCTGCAGCTTCAGAACTGAGTTCCTCAGACAGGAAGGGATTTAAAAATAAAGAAGAGGCTGTGCTGGGCACAGACAGACTGGCACACTAACTAGTCTGCCATTTATACATGATCCACCCTTTTAATCTCCTTATTCCTCTGTTTTCCCATTCTCACTCCTCTCCAGGTCACCTAAACCTCTCCTTTTCTCTTTTTCCTTCACTATACATCCCACAAGTCCTACATCCTGTTTGGATTTAAAGGCATACTCCTAACTTCTTCACCCCTCATTTAAAAACCTACATAAATATATTTAATATTATATAAAATTGAGTATCATGTGCCTGATTCTTCAACTGCTTACATAGACTGTCTGCTACTGGCAGGTGGGAGAGCTCTTCTAATTTTCCTAATTGAGCTAATTAGAAACATATCTTCATCTCCAGTGAGAACTCTTTTAATACCAATAAACACTGCAATCTTGTATAGGAACCTATCAGTATGGGTATTTTTTTTTCTTCTTCTCAAGAGAGGTAATGATTTCAGGTACCATTTCACCTCAGAGACTAGGGTTTTAAATCTTATTTTCAAGAAACTCTGAGGAAGACTTATAGGGATGTGGGTTTCTTGAGCACTACTGAATTTTATTTGCAGTCCAGGCAAGTTGACAAAGGAGGTGCTGTGCCAACGTTTCTTATTTTTCCAACCTAGACTTGGGAACAACTCCAGCCACTCCAAGATAGAACTATGAGACTCAAAACCCATCATGCTGGTAAGGGGGTTTGCAGTGTGAGATTCCAGTAAACCTTCAGCAAAACAATGAATACTGTTAGTTCCAGTTAAAACATTATGGCTTAGCTAGATAGATTAAAAAGGCTATCAAGAGCACTGAGTGAGAGATTTGGAATTTCTGATTTCTTATTTAAAAGGAATCTGTTTTATTCCAGGACCACCCTTATGCTACACTACAATTACTGGGTATATAACTGTACATCAGCTACCAATGTCACAAAAATTGATAAAAGAAGATTTGTAGTACTCACCTGGTACTGCATGGAAGAGGTTTATTTATATACTCTTTACTTATGCTGCACCTACAGAAAATATTGTTTAGCTGCAGTGGATATTAAAAAGAAACTCTTTCAACGGTCCCACACTTTAAAAATTAAAAAAAATTATACTGTGCAAAACAGCCAGATGAAAGTCTGCCATTCTTGATGCTGATTTTAAACCAGCATGCAGATCTCCCAAATTCAGTGTCTCCTCTAAAATGATCCTAAAACATCTTCACATTTAAGTTACTGGTATAATTGTTTGCTGTTTATGAATTTTCAGTTGTTAGACTCAGGCCCTCAAAGCATGAAACAGAGAAAACTACTTCATGAAAACTAAATTTAGTAGACAGCAATATTGCTGTGTTAGCTCCAGACCATCTATTTCCTCTACTAGTGCAGTAGAGGGATTCAGGATTTTACTGAGTTTTGGTTGCTTGCAGGGGTAGCAAGGCTTTTCTTTAGCCACTCATGAGAAAGGGACATGTTCTCACCCAAATAATCACAGCTCCTGTAAGGGAATTTGAAAGGAATGCAGTGTTTTACATAGCCATAGGCTTTCTCTGGACACCTTACAGCTTCCCATTGTGGAGAAAGTTTGCTGGAAGAAGCAATTTTTGGTAATTCTGTCTAAGCCAAAAACTGAAGGAGGAACCTAAACTTATGTGAGGGCAAGCTGTCCTATTTTTGTTGTGTCTAAATCTCCACTTGCCAGAAATGTAACGTCCGCCTGAAACTAAGTTTTGCACAGAAACAATCCACTCCAACAGAGACTGATTTTACTTTCAGTTCTGGGGTGTGCTAAGGTGCTGAGCTGCTAAAACAGACCAAAAGAGACTAAATGTAGAAAGGGAACAATTTGTGATTACTAATTTTGTCCAGGAGCTGAAAGATACCAGCAAAGTTCTTATACCAACATCACTGTAGGAGGCAAGGTAGAGCAAGCACTTTATCATCATGTACATAGCACAGATGAGGTGGATTGCCTTGGCAGCAGCAAATCCTTTTAGCATTTTTGTACTGGAAGAAATTCCTTCTGAGGAAAGGAATTCACAGTAAATCCACATTTTAGCAGGCAGGAATATCACACATATCTACCTGTAAGTTCTTGTTCTTAAAGACAACTCATGCATTTTGAAAAAAAAGTTATTTATTTTCACTGCTTTAATCTCTCTACTGTAGTGTTAGCACTTAACATAAGTATCCACTCTTCTACTGTCCTATTTACAATCCATTGAAATGTATACTCTACAAATACAATACATATTTTCAGAAATGTAAGGGAAATGCACAATTTGGTAAGGTTTAAAAAAGTGACACTCATCTGTACAGGATCTTCAAATCATTCAAAAAGTAAAATTTACAAGGCAGTATCCACACAGCTGTGTAAGGGCAGGTGCTACAGTGACAAAGCAGCAAACTTGCTAATACAATAAAATACAGAAAATAAAGTGTTTTGGGGCACCAGATAATACACTTAGTACCACTGAAGTTGTAAATTTAGTAATACCCATATTTCTAGAAACATGTAACTGCAAACCTGGAGAACATTCTGAAAAATATTAAACATTATATACATATGAGGTAAATGTACCTTGGTCTTTTAAGAGGTAATTTGAGTTTAAAGCAATGGATATGGTGAAGGGTTTTTTTGTTTGCTTGTTTTTGAAACACAAAATGATTAACATCCTTGCAATCATTTCAATGGCACAATATAAACAAGAAACTAACTAAAAGGTGAGTTTCATGGCAATCACACTCAGAGCCATTACTGAAAAAATAAAACAGCCTCTTACTTCATTTGACACCTTCATGTCCCCATACAGTCAATCCCAACGTCTTTACTTATATACAAAGTCTTTCTTAGGATTACAAGCAGAACCATTGGAGGGTGACAGAGTGCCATACTTGGAGAGTCTGCTTGAGAAACATCCCAGAATTCCAGCTTTTAAGTTTGGAAGGTCCCTGAAGAATTCCAGCATTTCAAAAATGACATTTCAGGCTTTTCAGCATCAGACCATTTCCAATGCTCCTTGTTCTCCATGTTCATATCCATCTGGTCACAAGTCTGTAAACCAAACTGAGGCTTGAATGCTACTAAAATGTAAAGTTGATTAAATCCAAAAACTTAAGTGAATATATAATGCATGTAATATTTACAATAAACATTTGCATCAGTATTAATCAGAAACTGTTTTGGTATATACTTGAAATGATACAAAATTAATATTTTGAATGCTAAAATATTTTGGTCCCCCTGGATTTCCAAGAGCAGATCTGGTGATATTACAATCTTAATTTAAAAAATACTTACGTGTACCTGTGTCCATATATATAAGATATGATCTTACACAGGTAACATTTAAAGTTACATAATATATACAGACACAGCCTTTGTAAAAGGTGTTCAGTTCATATAATGGAAAAGAAGAACAAAGCTTGAAGTTGTGGTGTCAGAACTGAGGATACATATAGCTCTATTCAGAATTTTCCTGTTCTGCAGCCTAATAGGAATAATAAGGTTGTTCTACAATACTGTTCCTTATGTTATACACTGTGTCAAGCATCCTTCTGTGCTTTGTTTTTGCAGGCTTCTATTACAAAGCTAAATTTCGAACAAAGTAAGAACAGTTGCTAGCAATTCAGGAGAATGAAGATTTGCAGGTGGTTGAGACAATATAACACAGTCATATTATTGACAGAATCCTCTCCATGCCATGATGCTGCTCAGCTGCTGTACATCCTCTTTGAAATGCAACAGAACTGTTCCATATATTTTATGAAATTAAATGTTATGCTAATAAGGTTTTGTCGGTGCTAAAAAAGCCACTAAAATTATTTGATGAATTATTCTGCAAGCTCTCCTGTTTCTGCCAAAATTACTGTAGAGATCTGAGGCACACCAGTAGCCTAGAATTTCTGAAGCAGGAGCTGTACCATTTGTATCTATGGTAAAGACCCCAGGACAGCTGTGAAAACTTGGAATATAACAAAGTTACCAAACAAAAGAGTTAAATAGCTAGCTAGGAAGTCTTCGAAATTAGCATGGAGGGCCTGACCTATTTTCATGATGACCTGTTTTCTTCAAGTATCTGTAAGGACACACAGAACTTGCTAGAGAGGCTGCCCAGTAGATAGGCTCAGGAGTTACATTCAAACATTTTTTTTAAACAGTCAGTTGAAAATTTCTGTGGTGCACAACTGCCCATGTGCACAACGGTATAGTTTATTTAAAATACCTGCATGAAGTAATTTTTAATCCAGCTTTGATGGAGGCCTGAATCACATAAGCCTGACTTGGCAGATAATGCCAAACAAACATAAGCATGACAGCTGTACATATGTTTAAGCCTAATTGTTTTCTAAGAACTCCTCTTATTTTTCCCTTTCCTCTTGGATACTATCTTGCAGTATGAATAAACTCATCCCTTTTGTTGTTGACAAAAGCATTTCATTATTTGCAGTTCAATCTCCGGGGGTGTGTAATTCTGACATCATTTAAACTTATCTCCAAGCAAGCAGTAAGAATATGGAAATACACAAAAATTACATATTAAGGCTTTTCTTGTGCCACCTATGTAGCCTCTTCTTCCTGGGCCTCATTCCTCTTCCTGCTTTAGCTGCCACACATCACAGACTATGGCACAGAACCTAGACTGTGCTGCTGCCAGCAAGCACCCTGCCACTGCTACCATCTTGGTAACAAACTCTCAGTGGGCTCTGTGCTGAGAGATGAAAAGGAAGCCAAGTTAAATGTTGTCATGGGTGTTGCACAATGGGATGGGTACTGATGTGTTCTGAAGAGTGGCAGGTTAGGCAGCATATTAATTACCAGGCATATTTACATACTGAAACACTACTGTTTTGGACATTAATGAAACCAAAGGTTAATCAGAGTCTTCCAAAAAAATTGCAATTAAAAAGATACCCTGGTAACAGCAGGTTTTTGTTGTATATTTTGGCAGGAAGCAATTTGATTTCTGTGATTTCAAGTTTGTGAAAATATTATGATACCCTTAAAACTCAGGGAAATCTTGACTAAAGCTATACATATTCTTCTGTGTTCTTGTGACAACACAAGTCACCATAAGCTTTGTTCTTCCAATAATGAAGAGGATTGCTGGAATCCCCTGATATTTGTATTCAAAGACCTGCAGTTCACCACCTTCTCTAGCTCACCACTTTGTGTATGAGGCACACACAACACACATGCACATAAAATTCATAAGCAGCTTTGAACTGTCTAGTACAAAAGCCCAAATAACTTCTCTAATGACAGGTGCATTTAATCCTTGTGTAATTGCAAATATTGTTCTTTGCGCCTTAAGACTCGGCAGAACTGCACAGGAAATATGCTTTTCATACTTATTTAATGAAGCAAAATCTTCCTTAACATTTTACTCTTCTTGCTACTTTTCTGAAGTAGATAGGTACTTCAAGTATTTTAGAAGTACCACTTCATAAAAAAATCTACATAATTATGACTCGTAACTTGACAATTACAAAATACGACAGTGAATTTACTAGCTGACACTATTTAAAACTCCTACAGTGGTTTCAAGAGTCAGATTTTGGTAAAAATTGAAGATATTCTATCAATTATGTACTCACTGTTGCAATGAGTGAGATTTAGATCTTAGCTAGGCAAAGGAACAACTTTTAACTTGTATTTTTGAAACCAAAAGTACCATAGGCTTTGTACATCCCTACAATTTTGCATTAAAAGACTCAAAAGTGGCACTTACTGGTGTAATACAATCTATTTTGAAGGCAATGTAATGTTCTGAAAAAGTGGAAAAAACCCAGTAATCATGTATAAAGTATAGTTGCATAAGTTATGTTCCCACAACTGAATGAGGTCAATTTGTACGTCAAGGTCAGAGTCCAAAAGATGCACTACCTTAATAGCTAGCAAGGTATACTCCAATAGTACATTCACAATCTGAATCAAGGAATCGAGAATGGTTCAGAGTAGTCAATGTACCAGGCAGGAATAAAGTTGCTTTAAGAGCCATCAATGCACTGTAGAACAATATAGTGAACCAGTTTCATTTTAGAAGTGACCTCCTACTTTTAGCACAGTTAACTAGCACAGACCAGTTATCAACTTCCCAAATAAAAAACTATAGATTAACGAAGCTAGAGTACATGATGTTTTATAAGTAACCTGGAAAAGAGGTTCATAGTGCACAGAAAGACCCAACACAACTGTTTAGCACATCCACAAAAATCCTAATAAGTGACGTTCCTATGAAGTACTAAAAGGCAGCAATATCCTTCTGTTCCCCCAGTGAGGTAGAACAATTAACCTTCTTAACACGCCACTCTGGTGCAGATAGGGATTTTTACAGTGTTCTTCGGTAGCAAATCCAGGATTACATCTTGATCCCCTCCTGTTGACTAAGTTGTGATAATGTTTTCTTAATGCGCAGAGCTGTCAGCCGAGCGGCTCCGTTGGCATACCAGCATTCCCGCATAATTTTGGCCATCACTCGTAGTGCCTGCAAAGGAAACACAAGTCATTCATTATATGCACTGCTGTTCCAGCATAGCCCATGTAACTGCTGCTCTGCCTTAGCCTCTTCAGGCATTTCTGAAGTCAACTGTTGCATGGGAGAGTGTGCTGTTTGGAAAAAAAAAAAATTCTTACTTTATTTACAGAAAGTAAAACTCTCTAAACACTGTAGAGTAAACCTGATATTTTTCAGTGGACTTTCAGGCCATGAAAAAATATTTTAATGAAAAATTAGTAGCTTGCCTGTAACTGTTTTCTGAATTTTCATGCCAGACAAAAATACACTCTTTTTAGTTGTACCTGCAGTTCAGGAGTTACTTCAATGCATAGCAAATAATGAGCTGCTTTCCTCAAATTGAAGCTCTGCAAGGATTCTAAAAATTTTTGAGGTCTTTTTATCCTTCAAACAGCCATTCTCTGAAATCTAAGTGCTTCCATGTGTAATTTGTAACAAAGCAAATATCAAAAATGGCAGATGAAATACAGTAACAGCTCTACATTCCAAAATACCACAAAAGCTGTACTACATTAGTAATTTCAATCCTGATAGCTTCCTGTCTCCCAGTTTGTGGGTGCATTCATCACCTTTCTCTCCTTCCTATGCACTCTTGCCTGACTCTTATCTCAGCCATGCATTCATTCCACACATGCCACAACCCAGGTTCCCTCCTGAATCCAAAGCACCTCATCGTTATCAGTACCCCACTGCTCCTGCACTGATTGTAGTCCTCGCTGGGCTCCCAGAGCAATGCTATGGAATATTCCCTCTGACCACTTTGTTTCAGCTGCCCTGGCTCTGCTCCCTCTCATGCTCTTGTCCACCCCCAACCTCATTGAGAAATGGAGAATGCCTTGAAGCTGAGCAAGCACTGTTCAGCAACAGCTAAAGCATCAGTGTGCTATCAGACTGCTTTGGTCACAAATCCAAAACACGGCATTGTACAGCCTGCTATGAAGGACACTGACTCAATCCCAGCCAGACACAGTACAATTTATTTATAATGGTGCTTCCTGCATAATGTAATTCAGACTAGCTCTAATTTATATCAGTATCATCTATGCTTCACAGGAAGGGATCCTAGAATCCTCCATGCAGAGTTAGCTATTAGCTTTTATGAAATTACATTTAAATACTTACATGTAACCAAGGAACAATGTTTTTAATAAAACCATAAGGATTAGAATGAAATTAATTAAGTTCTCCTAAAAGCAGCTCTTCTCCCTTGAACAATAAGCATGATTTTTAAGCCACTGAAATCACTAAAAGCTCTAGTGTCCATTAAAGCAGCTTTAGCAAGGTTAGTTAATACCTCACAGCTCTGCCATCTGTTTGGAATATTGGGCCTTAACTTCTGTTCACACACAACTTTCCTCATTTCTTCAACAGAAGGATCTGAAGGAACGAGGTCATAGTATGGCAATTGGTAATCTTCATGGATTCCTGTAACAGGTTGAAAATAGCTTTATTTTAGCTAACACTGGATTACATATTCTTCAATTTTTACTGTGTTCCTTATCAGTACCCTACCAGTTTTTGCTTTTCATTTTTAAAAATTACATCACAATGACTGACAAATAAATAAACAAAAGTCCTTAACCATACCTTAGGAGTGTTTACATTACCCTTGAAGGATCTAAAATTTATAAAATTGGAAGAGATATAAGCTACATCAAATCTTTTATACACTATACTAAAACCATGCTGCTTCAGAAAACAATTTATAACAGCATGCTTCATTTTAAATAAGGTACAGATTTATCTGAACGCATTATAGCTAGGCCTTGTGGTGTTTGCCCCTTGCTCACAAGAACATTAAATTTTCCCCTTTTCTCCCCTCTATGTAAATATTTAGAAAAAAAAAAGTTTAAATAGACTACAATATTTCCTATTTTCTTTAACAAGTATGGTTTGTCAGTCTAGAAAGAGGTTGAATAGACCAGTTATTTACAGGATTAACAATTAGAAAGTCTGTGATAGACTTGCTATTACTTAGCACTGTTTTTTGAGCAAACTCAAACTTGAATAAGTTACTTATAATTCCCTAATATGTCCCACTTTGTAAAGACTGCCACATACCACCAATTGAACACCGCCGAGCTATTTCCCAAAACACTAATCCCATTGCATAGATGTCTGCTCGTTTGAACGACTCAAAATGTTTCATATTTATGGAATCATCTAGAACTTCAGGAGCCATGTACCTGTGTGAAAAAAAAAAATTAATTAACACTCTAGAGTAGAAAGTTCAGCACTACTGATGAGCTCAAATACAAAATAATGTATTTTTGTGGAAAGGGAGATAAAGAAAAGTCTGCTTCATTAAGGTTATCCAATCAGACAATTCAATGTAAATGGATAAGTAAATTGAGAGAAACAAGCAGAGAAATAGGAGGAATAAATAAAATGTGAAATAATAAACAACTAGAGCCATAAACCTGATAGACAAGGCACAACTGAGACAGTGACAAAGACTGAAAGTCTCCAGTTCCTCACTGGCAGACTATTAAGAAACTCCAGACATGACTCTATAGAGGTGCAGTCTGGATGTTGTGACTGCTAATAAGAGGGAAACAAGAACATCACGAGGATTGAGGATATCAAAGGAAGGCCTGTCCAGCTATGCAATGCTTATCAAGGAATGTTCAGGAGAAAGGGAACAGTAGTGTGGCAACAGATAGAAAAGGGTAGCAAAGGGGCCAGTTGCAGAAGAGGTGGCCAGTCTGCACATGCTCACCAGTGTATCCTATTTTATTAAACCCTAACTATGCTGTGCAATCTCACTTTCAAGCCCACATGCACGTGTTCTCTAAGAACTGTATGTCAGCAACTGGAGGCAGGCATGAGTCTGCTCAGGTCTAGCAACTGGAGCAGCACAAGGGATGAACCTGAAACTAGAGAGGAGGAGACACTCAACATCAGTAGCTGAAAGGGGAAATACAGGTCCTAGGAGTGAGTCTGCAGGTGCTAAGAGCACATATCTGGAGCTACTGTGGGGGGAGAACACAGTGGTCATTCTGTGAATGAATTCTGGGCCAGCAACTGTAGTGTGACAGAAGGTGAAGGAAACCCTGCTGCCAGCAACTGGAGCAAATGAGTGCGTCTGCTTCAGCTACTGAAATAAGACCATGGATCACAGGCTTCATGGTCACAGCTTACATGTATCAGCTACAGGGGAGAAAAGGGATGAGAACAACGGAGCAAGGGCCTCAGCACCAGCAGCTGGAGTGCAAGTCACAGGTTGTAAGGTCTGTGTGCCTGGCTACCAGCTGCTGGGTTGGGTCAGGTGGTTTGCATTTCCCCAGCAACCTTCAAGCTGGTCTAGCCAGCACCCAGGGAGCCCAAGCAGGGATATTTGCCAGGGCAAGGACCCATGGCAAATATCAGTATTTGAGGGAATCCATGCCTGCAGGAGTGCATACAAATACATCACCTGTTTGCTGCTGTGCATTAACCCAGCTGGGAAGTACAAGATCCATGGAGCACAGGAAAGGGCATTAGACACAGCAAGCCCCAGATGGATGGTTGAAGGGCTCATAACCATGCATGGATTTGTGAGGCTGCAGAAGGAAGTACGTACTTTCACTAACAAAGTGCAATCCTGATCAGCTGAGGAGAGGGAAGGAGACTTGGCTGTCGATAGTTATGTTTTATACAAGTTCTGACAGTGTTCTATGTGGGTGTTGAAGACAGCACATGGTGTATAGCAATCTGTGTAATCAGCCCTGTCAGTACTGTATGTGTCTGTGCATGACTGGTTGGATTCCAAGGAAGAAAGCAGCAGCCACATCCACAGGCCTCGGATGAACAGAGCCACAGCCCTTTGGAACAAACCAGTTGGGTTCCAGAGGTCACACAAAAGGAAGCCTCAGCTCCTGTAATCTGACAAATCATAGCAGCGATTTATAACATCCCCTAACAAGCCTAAAGCAGGAACAGACAAGAAGTGCTGATTAAGAAACCAGCGCTGTTAAAATTTTTTTGAGAACAAAGGCCCACTATCGTTGTAGTACCTGATCCTTCATCATACAGTCTGCAAGTCCCACCCTAAACCATATTTTTAAAAAAACTAGTAAATCCTTTGTGGGTTACAAATTAAAAACTGTGCTCATGAATTTGATTTACCCATATTTCCAGCAAGGAGAAAAATCTGTAACAAACTTTCCTCTAAGAAACAGGGCCTGAAAACCAGTCATGGCATCCAAATGGTTGTTACCTTGTTTAGTGAGTAAGTCTGACATGGGAACATCAAGCAAAATGTCAGTGTGGAGCTTACTGCAAGAGCTACTGACAGCAGCATCCCCACTGGCTCCAAGAATCAATGTTATTTGCTGCATCAAGTCAGCATCAGTAGTAGCACTGCTCTCTCATTCTGCCAGGGTTCTGGCAGCTAAATCCAGTATGTGATGTTTAGCAGAGCTCAGTGTGCTTTTCCACACCACCACCCCAGCAGTTTCAAGCTGACATATCAATGAAGCAGGCCAACAGTGGCACCTGGGCTTTGAAGACTGGCAAAAGCAACATGTGCAAATTACTGGAGTAGAATACAGTGTCAGGCAATAGCTCTACCTCTGGAACAGCCACAGAAGCCTAGACACAGTATCATTTAATCAACAGCATAGCAGGATTTTCTTTTCCAGTACCAGGCATGGTAGGCAGAATACAAGAGATGCTACTTAAAAGAAATTTCTGGACTATCACACCTTTCAGAAGTCTCCGAAGACATTACTGTGTCTTACAGACATTACATAGATACAAGGAAGCAAGGGCTATCAAGATAAGTAAAAAAATGTAACCAATAGTTGCATATGTTCTGAACTACCCAGAACTTCAACAGTTTGTTGAGAAGATAGCTCTCCTAAGGCATACAAACTCCTCATAAGTAAGAAACACAGCACAAGTAGAGGACAACTGTCTAAATTTGAGTGCAAGGTTTACTTTGACAGTATTTATTGAGTGGAAGTGGCCTATTAAGTATTGTTGCAATTCTTGATATGGACAAGGCTCAAATTGTTCTTGTCCATCCATACCAAAAGTGTTTCAATTAAGAATGCAAGACTGTGGTAATGCTTTAATACTCTCCAAGGATTCTGCATTATTGGATACTCTTATGGCACTTCATTGCTTTACACTGTAAGTGATTATCTTGGAGCCCAGCAGAAAGAATATTTCATCTATCTTAAGATGACATGACAATGAAAAGAATGATGGACCTGAAAAGAAACAAACAAACTAGAAACCCAACCATGGCACAAGATGTCAGCCAGAAACACTGAACAAAGCAGTAAAGGAGATTACCTCAACTTCTGTGAGCCAGCCAAAGAACAAGGCTTTTAACGGGAAAGACCATAAGAGGCCTGAATGTGGCAAAAAATCCCCTCCCTCCCATGTGAGGTCCATTGGCAAATGGATCTCTTACCATGGTCCTCCATTTAGATTTGCTTTGGCTTCCATGACACAGAAAGGTGAATGACTGTGGAGAGATTATTGCTAGAACAAGAGAGGCAAAAGGCAAGGAGGGTCATGTAGTGAGGTCAGCAGCTCAGCCATTTCATGGCTGTTAGACAAAAGAGAGAGAAGTAGTCATCTCCTTGTCAGCTTATGTGTTGGAAATGCATGGCTTGGCAGAAGCAGTACCTTAGGTGCTGGAGACAGCAACTCTATTACAGAGAGTAAATCTGGCCTTCTGAGCAAGGTCTGCAGCTCAACATCATCCAAGAACAAAAAGATAAGTCTACAAAGAATACATACAAAGTATGTTGAGCATGGTCTTGCCAATCTTTAGGTACCTGCTGACCTCTTTCTCCCATCTTTCAGTTCAAAAGCTCAATACTAGCTGTTTAAATTTCTTGTACAACATATAGGGAGCTTTGTGTCATCAAACAGGGCCATAAACAACATGTTGAGTGGCATCTCCCTTCAAGTCTATACTCTACAAGGTAGAATTCTACCCATATTTTGTTTAGGTAAACTTCAGAGAAGCACCCACGGTAAGAATTTGCTGCCAAACTTCTTTTTAAAACACAACCTATCTGAACTATCAAAAGTAACAGCTGAACCACACTTCTAAAAAAAATAGAAGGAGAATGAGGGATTTTTTACTTGCCTCAGGGAGTGAGAGAGGGATTCTACTTCCTTCTCAGTTTAAACCTCACATTCCCTGCTTTATGTTGCGGGCTGAGCTGTGAAAGCACACAGTTCACCCCTCTGGTAAGCTAAACCTCTGAATAGAAAAGAAAGTCAGAAAATTCAGTCAGAAAGAAGGATCATCAGTTTGACTCAACACCTTGATCACTCACACAAGAGAGTAAGTCTGCTTGCTCCTTAGACATATATTTTTACAACAACCATTAGAAAAATACAGACTTTGCCAAATCTCCCTGAACTTGTACACAGAGCTTCCGTGTGCAGAAGAGGTACCAGCAGTGGCAATCAGTGGGAGTTAAAGCCTTCACTGAACAGGTAAGACTTGAACAGTAGTATGAAAACTTAATCAGAGGTGCAGTTACTTACCTAAAAAGGCACAAGAAGAAGAGGAAGGGTCTAAGCCTTTTACAAGACCAAGCAATTTTCAGAGAGGTAGAAATGATTAATGTCTTTGAAAGAGGAAACAGATTTAGCTCTCCTGCTGCCCACTGCAGCAAGCAAGAGTTGCTACAGCTTTTTCCTTGTGAAGAAGCATAAGGCAGATGAACAAGCAATTTAATAATGCCTATGCAAGAAAAGATCTGGTAAGTGGGATCTGCAAACACAGCTGAAAGGATGCTTTCTCCAACAACTAGACTAAAGAAAGTAACTGATTTGTACATCATTTTTCTTTGTATGTAGGTGTAGTAGAAAATTCAAAATCACACGTGGCACGCACCCTGCAAGCAGCTAAATTTGCAACGAAAAATTCCCAAGTAAGCCTGCTGTTTACTGGAGACTTTGAGAAGGAATAATACTCAGTACCTTATAATCTAGGAGTCATTCAGAAAATAAATATTATCTGACCATTTGTGTGGTACTTTTAAAACTGGCAAAGGACTAGTATAGCAGAGGTTTAAAACAAAGGAACTTCAGCAATGTGAGTGTCAATAAAACAAATTTTCAGTACATATTCTAAAAGCTTTAGTTAAATGAGCCTTAAAATAATGTTTAATGTTTTTTTTCCCCCCTCCAAAACGACATAGCTCAAGGGGCACCCTAGTTCACTGTAAAACCCCAACCAACTCCCTACCCCACAGTATCACTTACTAAAGGGATATATATATAAATATATAAATGTTTGATATATAAACTGGAGAACAACAACAACAACACAATTTTCTCCAACACTGCTAAGGCATATGGGCTTGGCTGTCACACTTTTCTCTATGAGCAGTGTCCAAAACCCCAGTTTGACACAGCACTGAACCTATAGGCATCAGAAGAATGAAAAGTTGTCCACATTCAAAATGCATGCTGTGGTTCACTCTTAGTGCTGCTATTTCTGTATGCTGTATAGTTGCATGGATTACTAAGGGAAATTTATTTATAGCTTCCAGTTACTATTGTCTGAAGGTTCACCAACGATACTGACAGTAAGTTTTATTGCACTTGTTATTGCACTGACTTAGTTAAACAGCTCTGAATTCTTCTGAGGGAAAGAAAAACCTGTATTTCCAAATTCAGAAAAAGCTTTTAAGAGAGACTATATTGACTCATCCACTTAAGATTCTATTTATGCATTAGATGACAAAGATGACTGTTTTAACTTCTTGCATTTCTCTCAAAAGTGTGATTCCAAGACAGCCCGTGTCCAAGACTCTGCACCTTGTATGCTCTTCCACACAGGCTTCACACTGAAAACCACAGCTTTTTACTGTCACTATCAATATCTGTCTTACACTCCTGATTGGACTGCAAGTAACATTTCCAGGCAACACGTGGCAAGAAGAAGAAAGAAAGAGCACTGAAGTCTTTAGAATTGTCAGTCATTAAGTCTCTTAGTTGTTTTAATACATATTTGTGCCCTACAATACTTAGCAAGTTTTCAGTACTTTATACATGCCAACATTGAATGTGCTTTTTAAGCGCTACCATCTAACTAAAATACCAGCTGGCAAGGAAGTGCCTAAGAACTCTGCCATTACATTTTCCTGCTGCTTATATTTCTATCAACACAAATTTATATGGGACAAGAAAAAAACAAAGCATTTTATAATAAGAGTTGCCTGACACATCACATAAATGATTTTACCTTTTTGTTCCCACTCTGTGGTTTGGGGCAATGTCAATTGTGTCTGTAGCTGAATCGTGCCTAACCGCCAATCCCAAGTCTGCAATGCAGCAAGTTCCATTCTTTTTCACCAATATGTTTTTTGATTTTAAATCTCTGTGGGCGATTGCTGGTTTGCCTGTAAGGGAAAAAACCAGAAGTTGTAAAAAACCTCCAAACCAACCTGCTTCTATTCTAAGCCTGGTACAAAATTTTGTTTGAAGTTACAGAACTCCTTCCAGTTCTGACACCTTATCTGCGCCAGGGTACCTCCTGAAATCATTCATTATAGATTGTCTGGCTTTTTTCAGTTAAGTGCCTCTCATGTTTACTGTGTTACACCACTCTTGCTCCTTTCCCTCTTCCAGCAAGTATTTATTGCACACACATCCTACTCAAACTTTGTCTCAACTCAAAGTTAAGATATTACATGCATCACTACTTGGTGTCTTTTAACAGGTTTTTTGAAGGAAGGGTTGTTACATCACAATACCAGAGAAAGGAAGGCAAAAAGCCTTTCAAATTAAGAAGTACTATTCATTTGGAAATCATCACAGAGCAGAGCGAGCTACTTATGTGTATTAAAGAAAACTAAAAACCAACCAGTATTATCCACATGACAAGCAGAATAATTTTAAGATTACCTTGTGTGCCAACAATTTCCATGTGCAGATGAGCAAGACCACTGGCAGTGGACAAAGCTAATTTTATCATTCCTTCCACTGTTACTGTATATCTGTTCAGGTAATCAAAGAGTGATCCATGCTCGTGATAGTCTGACACTAACCACAGCTGAGTCCATGTACCATTGTCTGGAAAATAAAACTGGCATGAATACCACACATATACACACAAACTACAAATAAACTATATGTTCCACTTTTATACAATGCTTGTGAAGCACAAGTTATGGTCTACAAATAACCTCTGTAAATTAGACTCTTACAACTATACTCTTAAACTCTTCTATCACTGTAACATTTAGACACCTCTGCAAGGGCTGGTAATACCATGCAAGAGCTTCTGAAGAGCTTAGTGAGTATTCTTGTATTTAAACTAAAACACAAACCATAGAAAACTGATGTCACTATAATTCTGAGGTGTATATTCAGGGTGAACTGTTCTATTAGCCAGACCTTTCCTCTCCCTTTCTCTTGCTAGAGGGGGCACAAAGAACAGTGCTGAATGCATGACACAAAACTAATCCTATCAGTCTAGCACAATATTGTCCAGGCTAACTATTAAAAAAAAAAGTTTCAAATTTTGCTCCCTAATTCCTTCAGTCTTCCCTAAGAGCAGATATGCCCTCAGCCTGGGAGACAATTCTCACGTGGATTTTTGTTCCTGAAGTAGAAGCAGCAACCAGACAAAGTTAAATCCCACCTCTGATGACCTCCACATTGCTGGCCAAAATTGAGGTTTCCAGGAGGCACGAAGGTAAAGAAAGCAAAAAGCACTGAGGAAATCAGTTTGCTGTATGACTTTTGATTGAACTATGACAAACAAGATGGGTCACAATACATTTGTAGATATCCCAAGGCATACAAATGACATATAAGAACTTAATTGTTCACCTTATTAAAGCAGTGAACACAAAATACCTTTAAGTTTAAGCCACAGAAAGAAGGCTATCAAAGGAATTCAAATCAAGAGGGGAGCAAAAGTATTTTTTACCTAAGAAGTAGAAATATACCCAGAAAAGAAACCAGAATCCTGCCACCAAATAGATTTTTCAATTTTGTTGTGTTATAAAAGCACCTCTCCTGTGGCAGACTTGAAAAGTGTTTTTATAGCCAGCCTCTTTTATAGAAGAGTCTTTCATCTCTTTAGAAGAGCAGTTATCTCATAAAAGATATCAGTTGGACTCCTATTCTGAATTATATAGCCCCTATTCTCTCAGAACAAGTGAGAACATTCAGCACAAGTCAAAAAAGATGTCTCATTATGTGATAGTCCCCAAAGATTGCTCAAGAATTAAACATGAAGAACATGAAAAAGGGAGGAAAGTTCAGAACTTATTTCCTATCATAAACATACTGAAAATTTTTTACTTTCTAAGGAACACATTTGTCCAGAGAAGTCAGAAGCACAAAACGCCTGCTCTACAGATTGATGGACACTACCTTTATAGAAACACTTGTGCTTATCTTTAACTTGACACTTTGGTGGGGGTGGGAAAACTTGCAAACACCCCTTTTATTTGGATATTTTTAAGGAAGCCAGTGATGCTCTAAAAAAAAAAAAAAATCTAAAAAATGAAAGATAAAAATAAAAACCCCACCAAAATTAAAAGGCTTCCAAATACTTCAGAGTAGGAAAAAGATTAATATACATTCAAACAATTCCCATAGTGGAAAGAGAACTCTGGCTTGCTACATTTACAGGATAGTCTCAACTAAGTTGTTTAAACAGGCAAAAAAAAAAAAAAAAAAAAAAAAAAATCCATCACATACTCCAACTTGTACAAGACTGGTAAAAAGCTACTGTTGCAGCAGGAAGAGTCTTTTATGCCCACACAAGGGACAGGTAAGTTTGTAAGTCTTGTTTTTTAAAAGAAGAATATGGAAATAAAAGATTTTAAAAAAAAATCTTCAGTTATTTTCTCATTAGAACTGCTGCATCTCTTGCTATTTGGCAATATCCAAGCACAAACTCATAGAACTCAGCATACCATTAAATGTGACTTTTTCTAAAGAGACTTATAGTCTCTGTAGAATCAATCCAACAGTATTGGTTTCAGTAAACCAATCTTACAGAACCATTAGAAACTGGTATGAATTCACAGGCACAGAAAAGATGTTCTTAAATAGACATAATCAGAGAGCTCCAAAGAGCTGCAGAAGTTCCAAGTAAATTAACCTTATCATGTGAGAATATTTTCTTTATTCAGTTTTAGTCTACTGCTTCATCAGTTATGACCCTACATTGCCTACAATAATCCTCTCCTGAGCATTAACATCATACACACTCATTACTTGTATTTAATTTCTTCTCCTGTTTCTTAGGAGTGGGGTACCTCAGCAGGTGTCTGTACTAGACACCCAGCTGTAAGGAGGGAAATAAAACTAATTTTAATTAGTTTACCAGACCAATTGTGTTTAAATAGCTCTATAAAAGGTGTCAGTTTCTGAAGAATTATCACAGCTTTGATTCAAGACTACGGTGCCTTTGCATAAACTTCTTCACCTCTTACCACTACGTTTCCTCCTAAGAGGGGAATATGCTGCTGGTTACAGACCCTTCTATTCAGTTTTATCTTGTGTATTACCTGCAAGTTGGAATATTCCAAGTTCTACCTTCTTTCCAGAGAAGAAATAGAAGTTGGGCTTACCATCCAGTCCGAGAACAACCATGATTTTTTCCTATTATATGCCATATTTGTGACCCTTCAACCAGATCTTAAGAAGAGACAGTGCTACATCCAAACCTACATGAATAATATTAATTACTGGCAAGCTGAAATGCAGCAATAGGTCCAGCATCCAGCTATCAGAACAGATACTACTAAATTAGAAAACTACTAAGTTTTCCTTGCCTTGCTATATTTGACAAGCTCTACATTTGTTTACCATTCTAAGCAGAACACATTACAATAAACTTAAATCTTATTATTCTGTTGACATTAGTAATAATTAACCTGACCCTGAGTATTTTTGGCTGCACGGTAAACAGCATCTGCCATGAAGCTTTCAATCACAGGATTTGCATTATCAGGTAGGAAAAGGTAACTACACTCAACAGTAATTACAAACAGTAGCCCAGCTTTCCATGATTAGGTAATCTAATTTAGTTTATATACACACAATGATCAAGAATCTCAAACAATTTCAGAATAGTAAAAAATTTACACACATTATTGGAAATATATTTAAGAGATTAATTATGGTTATTTCAGCTATTTCAAGAGACCTGAAAGTATCTTATACTGCCAAGATCACTCAGAAGTAAAAGATTTTCATTTTTAACTCTAAAAAAAAATTGAAATTCTGAGAAAAGAAGCTTTCAGATTTTTTGTCAGGAGACTGATTAGTTTGGGAAAAATATTTCTGATGTTCAAGCAAAATCTGTCTTAGTAGAGCTGACTCATGAAGAAAGGAATTTATACAATTGCTTTATCAAATATATCATCTAGTTTCAATTAAAATCCAATTGACTGGAATCGTGTAAGTGCAAATATTTTTTTCACATCAACACCAGCAAAACAAAAATGTTTTCTGTGGTGTTATGTAGAAAAGTGTTTCAGAGATTTAGCTTTTTTTAGTATGTAGATAATGTAATATGTAATGTAAACAACAGGAAAAAGCAAAAATATCAGATTCGAATGGGATTTACAACTAGAAATCTCCTAGAAATGAGATATTCAGGGAGATAGCACTTTTGTCAGTGACTGGAGCATGACTGGTGTCTTGTTAGCATAACAGCTTGACTCTATCACATTGACACAGTCATCTGACTAAACGATGAAAAGCACTTGAGCTGTGCAGGTTCCTTCTTCTCAGGCTAAAGCCAGAGTGTCAAAAAGAATAAATGGCTGAAATCTTACTTCTCAATTAATTCTCAGGAATTCTGCTCATTTCTTTGCAGCATATTGTTTAACATCACTTTTGGGGATCTACTTATCATGAACGGTATTCTGACTGAACCAAACTATCGCATAGGGAAGTGCAGCTCTCGGTTAAGGGAAAGGAATGGGGAAGTCAAGGTATTTTAGTGCATTAAGTTATCTGGAAGTGTGCAGTGCAAGACTTCACCTTATTGCAATTTGCCTACAGACAAATGCCAGCTAATGCAGAGAAACATTTAGTACTGTAAGCCACAGTTGCTGACACTACACTTTTGCTACTAGTACAGATAAGTCGTTCCTGATACACTTTACCTTCAAGTAACTGGGTTAGAAAGAACAAAACAAAAAACCATGCACAAAACAAACTGTGTGTTTAGATGGTTCAAAACAAGACAACACATGGCCCTGAAAGTAACTTCCCTGACCTAGCAGTATTTGGAAGTTTGCACACACTCGCTATGCAAAGAGCTACCCAGAACACAGAAGTGCTTGTCAGGCAGACCAGAACTCCAGAACTGCAGTTAAAGTAATTCATTGCTTCTCAGGCCTCAAGCTGCCTTAACTGCAGCACCTGTTTCCCAGTAGATTACAGGATTGGAAGCAGACAGATTGGACCAGCTCCTGTAGCTTCCTGCACACGATACAAGTCTGGTGAAGTAGAAGAGAAGAACGTGCCATTAAGGCACATGGACTGTCTGAATAGTGTAGTAGAAAAAGGAGTGAAGACAGCAGTTCGGTCACAAGCTCTAATCTAAATACACACCCTCCTACCCAAAGGAACCCCTTCCACCAATTTTACACTAAACAGCCAGCCAGAAGTTCCTCAGCTGTTGTGAAAAACTGCAGCTATGGTAAGAGGAAAGACCTTACTAATGCCTTCAGCAGCAGCAAGAACTAAAGCACGCCTTGGTTCTACAGCTTTATTACTAGTCCTTTGCTAACCTTAAAATTACTAGTACTCCTGTATCTCTGCAGTCATCTTTGCAGTACCTCAGACACACAGATTCTTGCAGTCTAATGACTTTGTGCATTCCAGCTAGGCTGGAATGGATGCAAACCCACCACAGATATTACTGCTGTGAACAATTACATAATCTTGCACCTGGCACCACATAAACATTCAGTTTAGCAGTTAGCACCAACATCTAAAATGAAGGACTGCTCCTTAAGCCATTGGAACACTTATGTGTTCTTAAGCCATTGGTCCCTAAAGCCATGCTGTGATACACCTCCTTTCAGAGGACCACAATAGTGCACCTGCTAAACTGGGAGAACCATAATGGCCCCTCTGTGTTCTCCCTTTAATGGGATACAGCTGGCCTGAAGTATTCTAAACAAGAATTGAAGTATTAACCTCCTTCAATATTCAGGACTGAATTCTTAGCCCAGAGAGCAAATGGTGTGTACATATTTCCTCACTGAGAGAATGTAGAAGGTTATACTATGAATTAAGCCTGCACTGTTAGGTTAAAAAGAACAGAGATTTCTACATCTGCTCCGACAGCAATATCATTAGAGAACACAGTCAAGAATAGTGGCATTTTCAAAACACATTTTTATCTATTTTTCAAAAACCAGGCACCAACTAGTTCTCAGTAAAGTAGAAGAGCCTTACCCTGAAGACCTAAAATCTCAAATAATGCCATGACCTGTAAGTTAAGGATTCCTTCTTTGTATGTAAAGCATATTAACAGAAAAACCAGAAACAATTTCATATCACATTATATTACAAGGAAACTAAAGATGACCAAGTCAAATGCTACAGCATCTGCAACACAAACCAGCAAATCAGAAATTACTTTAAAAACCTAACCATTTAGGAAAGCTTCCTCATACCTCCTCTTCACAGCAGTCAAATGTATTTTTAGGACAAACCACCTGGAAGTTTCAGGCAAAATGAGACACTGGTATACTTAACCACAGATGGATTCTGTGAAAAGTTACAACTAAGGTATTGCAATATATCCTTTATGCTTTTAAATGAGAAATAGAAGCTAAAGCTTCTGCAGACATTTATGACTGTAATGAAGCTGATCTAATTTTAAATCCAGGCTCCAGATACTCCCCTAGTCCAACCAGAGCAAACTCAAGCTCTTGCAGATGCTAGTAATACCAAATACAATTCTAGACATGAAAATAAGAAATCTAATGGCAAGCACAGTAAGCTGCAGGAAAAAGTTGCCTGCTACGGTGCTGACCTGCAAGTTTTTGCAGAATAACAAGCTGCACAAATATCTGATAGGTGCAAGTTAACTTAGACAACCCTTTCCTGGAGAAGTGTTCTGCATAATCTCTTGGATTCTGTTCCAATTTTACAGATTTATATAGAAACTTGAAATTCATCTAATGGTAATTAAAAATAACTTTACACATATACTTGGCCCTCACTAAAACCATTTAGAAATTTCCCACAAAACTGAGAGCCCTTTAAAAATTCAGCACATGTGTGAATTGGTTCCTTCCTAACGTGGCAGAATTTTCTGTTAATGCGTTCTTCACAAAGAAGTCAAATGCCACTTGTGGTGAAACATGAAAATAACTGAATGAAACAGTATCTTAATATCTTGGCTCTCCTTAATGAAAGGAATTCAAAACGTGGTTTTGTCAGATTCTTGCATCTTTACTGGAATTACAGGAATATTCAAGAAATTTTAAATCTGACCAAAATCACAACAAATCAAAGTTGAAAAAATGGTTCTTCTTCCTGGATAATTAAAGAATTATCAGGAGAGCTTCAGGAAGGAGGTGTAGTTTTTTTTCTACTAGAAACAATTCATTAATTCCATTTATGCAATTTATTTTCTAATAAATAGACTTCTAAAAGAATAATGTCTCATAACTCAGCCTGAAGAATAATCCTCTACCTCCTATTTTATACCAGGACAACAGGATTAGACATGATCTTTCAGTCCCACACATCTATATTATTAGGCTATGAGGTAATGACAGGTATGAGGATTTGGCAGATGTATGGGCCCACAGGATAAGGCATCTCCTTTTTGATATCAAAGCATTTTAAACAAATTTAAACAAAGCATATTCTTCAGGAAAAAAACCCAACACAATGTACTTTTCCTTCCTTAAAGTTTCAAAAAGCATACCAAATCCTGAACTACTCCAATAACAAAACTATTTTTTGCTACTCTTAAATGGATCCTCAACTCCTTTTTCCCCTGGTGCAGGATCAGCAAAATGAATTCATGGTGTCACCAACCTTTGTTGTCTGCAGCTATAAATCCAAGAATGTTTTCATGGCGTAGCATGACTGTCTGATAAATTTCTGCTTCTCGAAACCATGACCGTTCCTCTCTTGAAGAGAAGATCTTCACAGCAACTTCTTCTCCTCTCCACTTCCCCCTCCAGACTTCTCCAAAGCGACCCTTACCAATGCTTTCTTGAAGTACTATCGTTCTTGCAATTGTTCTTTGCACAAGTAAAGGTAAACCTAAAAAGAAGATTTTACATTAACCTTAAATATCACTCTACATAATTAGCACTTATCCCACATATTGAATACGAGATCCTATTTCTATTAGGGTGTTTTTCTTAAAACGCATATATTCTCTAAGATTTTAACTGCATGTTGAGAACTGCTAGCAAGCACATAGGTAAGATTCTGCCTTCACCCTTAAAAGGCCATCTTAACAAGTACTCAAGGAGATTATGCTACAAACTATTTCTATGGTTGTTAAAAGCATAACACAAACTTCCTTTCAGTTAGGAATGTTGTCACTTGCTGATCCATAAGGTTTTATTCAAATGAAAAAAAGAAGCAATGATGAGGCAGTTAGGACCAGGTTTAGGGGTATTTTTGGTTGCTTGATAGCGACAAATGTGAGCTTTTTCTTTATTTTTGGAAAAAGGATCTGTCCATAACTCTCCTGGCAAAGCAGTTTAAGAGCACTTTTGCTACTGATTAATTCACTTGGCTTATCACCAGATAGTCCATTTCTAAGTCAGTTAAACTACACTTATCAGCAACACTGACTGCTGAAAATCCACACTCGTGCCCAAGTGTGCCAATAGCCTCTTAGTAATCCAGAATAACTGTAAAATAGGAAAATGTCCTTGTAATGCAAGTTTCTTGTTTTATAGGCCATTCTTGTGCACCTCACTGTAATCATAATTGAGAAAAATGTTTACATTCATGAAAGTTTTATAGCTTTAAAAGATTTACATGCTTTCAACACAGAGTACCTCTTTGGTATGCTTCAGTAATTTTATACATCAAGCAGCACTGGTATCCCTCAAGCAGGCTGGGTTTTTGTTTATTTTAAATATTTCCTGCTGTAACTCCAGGACTTGTCACTGGATTCCACAATGATACTACACTGCAGGATCAAAGCATCAGCCAGGTTATCTGCTTACAATAAGCTCTTTTGGCATAGGATTATTTCACTTAAACCAAACACTTTACAAAGTAATCTATTATTCTATAATCTCTGTTCCAAGAGCTGACAGAACACCTGCATTTCCTTATGTTATAGAAAATAAATCCCAGCTAATAGCTCAGATAATTAATTCTTGTCCACCTCTGGACATTTTTTACTAACAGCAGCACTAGAATGATCTGCTTGACAGCATTGTCACGCTTGTGTCTCAGTCTGAGAAGAGCAAATTAAAACACTGCAGTGTTCAGAAGAGCTCCTCAAAAATTCAAGACCTACAGGAATTTTCTGCATGGTCTATGCTGACAATACACCTAACAAGATGACAGGAAGGAAAAAAAAAATATACATCACACCAGCAATTTCATCATTGTCAGGTGCTGTAATTATTTCTACTGAGAAAGTTAAAACGTTCACTGCAATAAAATTGCAGGTGCAAAAAAATTGCAGGTGAATTGTGCTGCATGCCCAAATCACAGAGGCTCTTCTGTGAAGCCTAACCTTATGGACAGACTTTTGAAATGCAGAAGAGGCCAGATTAGACCAACCACAGGACCAAACTCAACCCTGAAAATGTTAAAATTGACTTCATTGGTCAGAGAAAGTTCCTTCTTTAGAATTTACGCACTACTGCAAAATCTATAAGCAAATGTCAAATACAAGCTGATTTTGTGTACCTGAAATGGGTGATAAGCCATACAGTTGTGAAAACTAGATATTCCCACTTTCAGATGCACTGTTCTCAACTTCCTGCACCTTTTATAGGCATCTCTCACTGTTTAAAATATGTCCAAGGATATCAGCTATCTGCTAAACATATACTAACCTGTAAACCTTCTAGACAAAGCATTTCAGTTTCACATTACTAACTCCCATTCATCACATTAACATGCCACTGTAGGATAAAAACCCTACTGTGATCTATCCACTTACTCGTATATTTATTTTTACAATATTTAGAAGATTCAACTTGCTTCTGTTTCTTTCTCTTACTACTGCTGCTTCCAGAAGATTGGAATCCATATTTATCTTGCATTCATAGCAATTCATTACAGACTTTCTGTTACAGCTGAGCAATTTCCTCATTTTGCTATAGGAGAAACACAGCCCTG
Source organism: Sturnus vulgaris (assembly GCF_052056855.1). Taxonomy (NCBI): domain Eukaryota; kingdom Metazoa; phylum Chordata; class Aves; order Passeriformes; family Sturnidae; genus Sturnus; species Sturnus vulgaris. The sequence goes on along the minus strand of NC_142243.1, from coordinate 63,430,226 downwards.
TATCACCAGGAACTTGAGCAACTGCTGTACTGTAAACCAGACTGCCTGAAAAGCATCTCCCAAGGAGACAGCTACAGACTCAGCCTTTCACAGACACATTGGGCACAACTGTACTCCAAGCTCTTGGATACACCTTCTTTTAACTGTGCATGAAGAAAAATGATAGCCAGTTTGTCAAACAGGAGAATAAGAAAATTTGAGCCCATATTAAATTCAACAGCAGCTCAATGTTTGACACCTTGCATTTTGCCATTGTCATCCAATTTAATCCTGAAACCTTCATCATCATTTTCTTATACTAGAAAGTATCCTCAAGCCTTCTGAGTCTAACAAAAAAAAGAAAGTTCATTTTCTTTTCCATATCTTGATGTGATTAGTTTAGTGACTTTCCAATGCACAAGGAGTTTGTAACTAAATAGAATAATTCAGGAATTAAGTTCAGGAGCACTACAGTTAGCCAACAAAAGCAGCTGCTAGAATTTTTTTCTTGTTCATAAGTCTCTGCCTAGAAGACTTCCTCTAATGAGTAATAAAAAAAAAAATTCCATGAACTGTGAAAAATCTTATTCCCTTCAAGCTTGTATGAATTGCAAATTGTTTTAAAGAGCTTTACATTCACTTCAACTGACTCAACTTTGCCTTGATTTCTGTGACCCTTTAGATTTCTAAATAGCTTAAGTTCCTGCTGGAAGTCACCCACCAATACCATCCAAAGCTTCTCCCCCGCTGTAGGCAATTCTTCCTACTCCCTTGTAACTAAGTGACTTTGTTATTTGTGAGTTAAGACAGTAACAGATGGGCGTCCCCATCTGTCTATACAATATGTAGTTGATATTTAGAGATCTGCATCATGATCTGAAAATCATTCTCAGCGCCAAGAGACTTTGAAATCCCTCTCTTAGAAGCTGTAGCTTCACCAGAAGGATCTATTTTAGATATTTCATTAATTCCTTTCATGGAGTATCTCCTTATTTCAGGTCTTGTTCGTCATGGAACAACATGGCAACACTAACGTAAGCCAAGACCAAATAATTAATAGCAACTTACTATTCATCATTGCAGCAAATGAAGCCTACTCCCTTTTGGTCTGAATAGGAAGCTCAATTTTAGAGTCCTGATTATTTCTCTGTTTTATACACTTCTCAGAGAATACTGAATTAACAAAACTGGTAGAATAATTTTTATTTTACTATGAGCTCTTCTGGTCTCTCTGCATGAATTTAAGAGCAGAATATGGCTTTTGGGCCACCAAAGTAAACAATTCCGTAGCTGTGCCTCTTGGGTCTGGATTTTATTTTTATTTTGCCTGTTCTGTACATTTCCATTGTGTTTTGGCAACCTCTTGTCCCAAAACCATGTGTTTCAGACAGTTCAGTTTCTGACAGGGTTAAGCACTGTTTTAACTAGCAGCTCTGATTTTCTCCCTTTGGAGATCCTTTTCTCTACCCCCACTTTATTCCATAATGGTACAGTCTTCCCAACTTTAAGTGTGCTGTACCCAAAGTCTGGATTAAAATATACATTTCAATGAGATTCAAATGCTGCAGACATAATTCAGGACACACAAAAGTGATCAATTCAAGTGCTAGGGCATTGTGAATTTGTATAGTCATTGATTGACTAATTTTGAGACAAAGTGACACAAGTCACTGCAAATACACACCCTGCCAACAGTACAGAAAGTATGTACCTGAAGCATCTGCTATTTCACTGTCATAATCAAAGTGAAGTAGAGAAGACTAAATAAGGCTAATACTTGTCTCAGAAATAGCTCAACAACATAGAACTCACTGCAGCTGAAGCTAAAAGATCCCTTTTAAGGAAACATCCAGCCTTATTTTACAGCCTTTCAAGCACAAAAGCAAATTAGTGAAGAGGCTTCTTTAGGGACAAGTCCAATTCAACCACATTTGTTGGTTTTATTCCTTGGATGCATTCACCGTAGCCAATGCTCAAATACCATAGTAGGTCAGGTGCTCTGGGAGTCTAGACCAGCCTGAGTGCCCTTAATTCAGCTGTGAAAGTTTAGCAATTCCCTAGTATGTTCCTTTTACTTAAAGGGTAATTAGCAAATAGCAAAGGGAAGAGTCAGTAGTTTCTAGCCATGTATTCCAAAGGAAGAATCATAAGTTTGTTCTAACTTGGATACCCTGCTTTTCAAGAGCTTATTTTGAAGGAATACTTCCAGAGTTTTCAAACAAGAAGAGGTTCAGATTCATCACAGGTAAGGAGGCCAGAAGAAAAATGAAGGAATATTCCTGATAGTGAATGAAAAGACCAATTGACAACTAAGGTTGACTTTTAATTAGAATTTTTTTTCAGCCTTTTTTAGAAAATTTTTAGCTCTGCAGACATTAAGTAGAGAATTTTACACTTCTAATAGTGTAACAATTATATATACACATCAAAATTTTCTGCATTCCAAGATATGTAAATCTCTGACTCCTCCATATTATCTATATCTGACTACTGTATACCACTCCTAGAACAAACATAATTGGAGGCCTAAGTCCAGCGTTTGCATTTGTCAAGCTCTAGCCCAATATATTGGAAGTTCTATTAATCACTTTCATTATCTGACTTAGCTACTTCTGTTAGTAAATAAGAAAACTGATATGAACACAAATTACAAAAACTCCAGTTCTAACCAGAGAACTACCCTTATCAGGATCAAATCTTCTTGGACACACAAAAGCTTTCTCAGCTGGAACATAATGACCTGCACACCCAGTGCAAGCTCACCTTCTTGAGGGAGGGTATGACTAAAATGAATTTTTGATCCAGATTTTAAACACATCCAGCAAGTTACATGAATTTTATTTGACAAAGCAATGGACTCTAAACAATTTTATCAGTTACTGCCCTTGGGAAAAAAATGGAGCTTAGATGATTGGGTTTTGTTGTTTTAATTTTTTCCAGTTCCAGGAAAATAAAGGATACATCAGCTGAGAATCAAACACCAGAATTTCTTTGTAGAAAGTGTTCTGAAAGGACATGGATGTCTCAACACAATGTTTGCAAGTAGTAGGAATAATTTTCAGTATTAAATTATTTTAAATTTTACATAGTAGAAGGTTGGTAAAAGGTTGGAGTACACAATTTGATGTCTCCCTCCTTAACATTGACCAAAGATCAATCAATTTATGCAATGATTTACCTGGCACATCATCTCCTAACAACACCTATTAAACAACATTTCTGTGACACAGACCACCATAATGCTATAAGAAATTAATGGTAAGAGTTATAATAGCAGAAACTATATGCAATGAATAGACTAATGCTCATCTTCCCAGAGCAACACCTCTTCAAGTCAGAATTAAAACAATGAAAACCACAAAATTAAGAGACAGACATTCATCAGACATGGTCTGCATATTGTATCCATTCTATACACAGAAATGGCTATTTGCAACTGAAAAATATCTTCTGAAAGGAAAGAATTGGCTAAAATATTAACTCAGAATTCAGAATATTCTTCATACACCCATAGTTTAAAGCTAAAAAATACCCTTCACAAAATTATCTAAGCAACACAGAAGATGGTTGTTTAGATAGGCTGAATAGAACAAAAAGGTAAACAACAGCCTTAGAGAACACAAAACATTTACAGTAGATGACTCTGATATTCCCTGCATTATATAATTTACATAAATCAGGCTACTTTGAGAATGGTAAGGAACAGCAGCAACAATTCAGTGTTTCTTTTATTTCACTTATTTCCACATATTTTCACTGATGTTGACTGAATGTACATGGAAATTGCTTTTCTAGTATTTTCTCTCTTAAATTTAATTATAAATTTAAGTAGATTTGACAATATTAAAAAAAAATAGATGTTTTACAAGACTCTTAAGCACAGAGCAATTACTACTAGAAGTGCCACATTACCTGACCCAGAACCTGAAGTTGTCATATCATAAATTAAATCCTTTAAAGTGGTTCCTTCTGATATAAAGGGACGATCCAATGAAGGGTCTTCTTCACTTGGCACACGATGATGAATTACAGTACGATTATGACAAAGGTATAGAATCAACATCAGTGAAATGCAGACAAAGCAGACAGGTCCAGCAATGACAGCAGCCAGTTCCACAGGTCCTAGGTTAGAAGCTGGTTTTCCTGCAGTAGGGCCTGAGAATTAAATAAAAGAAAAATGGTAAGACCATTAATTTCCTTTTGGTCTACTAAACTTTAGTATCCCACAGCAATATTCAAATTATTTTAATACATTTGTTACAACTTTTGCACAGTAACTTTTTTGAGAAGCAAAGTACTACAAAGGACAAAAGCAACATGCTTATTTACACTTTTCATTTAAGTCTTCAAAACTGTCCCTAACATCCCTATCCAGAAGATTATAACTCTTGTTCAAGCATCATGAAATTGCGTTTATAGAGCACAAGGTGTACTTTAGGCCTTCAAATTCACCTACAACTTCCACTCTTACAGAATTCTGTTTGAAAAAATACAAAAAAAACAAAACCAAAGAAAAGAGCAAAAATCCCAACCCCCTTACCTGGTGTTGGAATTGGAAGTTCTACTTTATTGCAGAGAGGTGTGTTACAGCAATAAGACACAGTATGGACTCCATCTCTGGTGGAGGGGGAACAAACAAATGGCCTGTCTCGGGGAATCAGATCAATTTCTGCTATACACATACTGTTGCGCATTATTTTGTCTGCAGTTCGTGTTACTGAGGCAAAACATACTCCATCTGTCACACACGTAAAGTTGTCTTTTGTACATAGCTGGCAGTAACACTCTAATTCTGTATTGAGAAAAAAAACATTAATGTTAGTATTGGTACATGTTCCGAGTTGAGAAACAATTTGAATGACTAAAGAAATACAAATTGAAAATGCTAGAAGGCTTTTTTTGGTTACATAAACATAGGACAGCAATGCTAAAAAGCAACACTACAAGGCTTTTTAGTGGGACAAAAAAAATGGGAGATGAGCAGAAGAAAGTCAAATTTAAATCTGAAGTAATCTCTCCTTACACAATAATTTATTAAAAGACAAAGGCTAAAATCCTCGCTGTTCTTCCAGGTAAAGGAGCATCACTACAGTTCCTCCTACAAAAGATCTAGATTTTTAAAACAACATTGCATGCAAGTCTGCTATTTTCAAACCAAATACAAATAATGCCATTTTTTAAACAATAACCACAGGTATAGTTTGAGTAAGTGACAAATCGGATGCTGTTGGTTACCCAAGATTAATATGTTATGCATTACTTGATGGTTTCCATTTTGTGCCAAAAGGGCAAATACCAGCTTAATCCTCATTAAAAACCAAACCCTGCACGATCCTTTCACAGAAAGAGAATGTGGTTTAGACTTGTTATTTATGAAGCCACAGGAAAATGCTGTCTTACATTACTCAAGGTGGTGATTTACTAAAGCTATCAATTGCACTAGTAAAGGAAAGGGCATGGGGAGGGAAGCAGGAATGACACGCTAATCACCTCCAAGATGATCAGGTTTCATTCTTCACATTGCAGAAGTTCTTGGAGAAGGAAGACTACTACTCCTAATTTCTTTCTATGCTCCTTCCTGCATTTACAGCACCAAAGCCATGCAGAAAATGGTGCAGGAGCAACGATAAAAGTACCAATAAATCTTGAGTCCACTTGTTCAACTGTGAAGAGCAAAAGCTGGCTAGGACTTGTGTATGTGCGCCCAGAAACATTAAAATATAGAAACCTAGACAAATTTAAAACCTTAAAACATTTATGAGCAAAATTTTAAAAATGTCCCGAGCCATAGAAATAGTCTGTCTCAAGGCTACATACAAAAACTTTAGACCAAAAGGATGAGGATTAACAGCTGGCAATCAAAAGGTGCCCCAAATCTGAAATCTAGCATTTCACTTAAAGTCAAGAGTTTAATATAACCTCATTAATTGCCTTAGATTTTAAACCACTCTGTCACTGGATATCATGGATTTAAATAAATGGCAATCTGATCTCAAGTATCCATGTATGTAATCTCAAAGTCAGAATCCTGAGAAAAAGTCTCTTAAAACACCCCCTTACCCCAAGATTTTGAGTCAAACTAAATCATTGTCAGTCATCTTCTACTGTTACTGAAGAGATTTGATCAAATGCTGAGGGCTCACTATAGAAAGATAACCCTGTTTCCAAGAGATTCACCAGAACATAGACCAGCCAGAAAAAGGGAGGAAGAAAATCCTACAAATGGGATTACAAAATTATTTTTTACTATGAAGATTATTGAAAAAAAAAAAAACAAAACTAGAAGGTGGATGAAATGAGAACTGGCATTCAGGAAGGTAAATCTTAACAGCATCACTTTTTGCACATCTTTCCCTGCCTCATCAGGAAAGTAAGGAAAGTCTTATTATTGAGAGTTTAATTACAAGAAAATTTAACATTTCTTTTCACATAGTTGTCCCTTTGGTAATTTATGCCTGAACAAATTATTTTTAATCTATCCAAACCATTAAAAATTTCCTAAAATATTTACACACACTATTTCTTTCAACTTCGAAAGTGAGCACACTTTTATCTCACTTGCTTCACCCACGACTTTTTCTATTTAAACGGTAATTGTGGCTCAGGATAACTGCACATGCATGAGAATGCCTACAGCAAGAGACAGATATTCAGTGATACATATTTACACTGAGTCACTGGGCAGAGGCCAAGTTGCTTGAAGTGAAAGATTACACTCGGGTTGCCCTTGTTACACTTATTCGTCTTCCTGGTCCTGTGAAGCTGTAGAGATACACTGTTCCAACCATGACTAAATAAAGCATTTTGTGCCCTATCATTCACTTTGTTTCTACCTCTCTTTTGCTACAAAATTCCCACTTAGTGCCATTTGATAAAATTTATACTTTTATTCCGGTTTGATGCCACTATCTTCTCGTCTCCTGCCAAGACACAATTCACTGTCACACACAACGGAATGATTTCCTCGGCACAAATAAATCACCGCTTCCTTCTGAAGCTACTCTCCCCCTCCCACAAGAGAGGAAAACAATGCCTAATCAGCTGAATAGCAAAGCTTCTAGGAATACAGGTTTTTGCTGCTCTCTAGTGGACACACTCTTAAAAAAAACCCAAAACAACTCGTTAAAAAATGCTTCAGCCCCCTTCCTATTCTGGCCACTTAACAGTTCTTCATGCCTTCCAGCTCGAGCAGGTAACAGTATAATTTCCATGTTTTAGTAAAAGGTAAACTAATTCAGCACCTTCAGCAACAATCCATCCAGGAGGTGAGAATATGGAATGGGAATATTCTTGCCCATTTCTCATTCTCCAGTTATCTGTGTGTCAAGAACATAAACTACAACTACACGAACACATCATAGATGAGATTTAACATCAGCATGAGGAGATGCCAGTGACCAACTATAGTTCAATCACTTTGTTCCAATAAAGAAGTGATTTCGCTTATAACTGATATAAAACAAACAACCCCCCCATATTGTTGTTCTCTTGGAGACAGAGTTTTTTGCTTTTTGTCTAAGTAGTCGCTGTTATTCTCAAAGAAATGTTACAGTAATTTTAAAAACTCAGACAGAAACCAGTCAGATCTCAAAGTTCACTCTAATGAACATATAAATTTCTAGTATGGACTGATAATAGAAAGGTATGAAAAAAAGAAATTGACAACTCTGATGTAAGCTGATCTTCCTGAGGCAGTAATCTTTCAGTTAAAACGCATTTCAATGCGTTTTGTAAACACCATTTAAATCTACTACCACAAAGAGCACTTTCAAATCTACTGAAGAAGAGAAAAAAGTTTTCAATCAAGTCTGTACATGGCAGAGAACTTTCTTTTTAATTATTACAACAGTTTTTGGATGGAACCACTAGCATGAAGCTCCACTACCAACTAGTGAAAGTTCATGTCTGTTTAAGCAATACAAGGTTGGGGAAATGGCAGTACAAACAGCTAAACAAATGCACTGGAAGTCATACAGGCAGTCAGGGACATAGCCAAGAGCAGAAATTGGGTCAACATAGCAATGTAGGTCCTTGTGCATTGCATTTTGTCACTGCACCATTACCATTCTACATAGTCATTTTTGCTTTTTGAGACTGACTACCCTAAAAGAAACAGTAACAATGCTGTTGTGAAGGTGGGGGTGTGTGCATTATGACATTATCATGTCATACAAGTTATCAACAGCATATTTATCATATCTCATACCACAAGATTAACCTCTTGTATTGAATACCATTACTTCTCTAATAGCTCAGTTGACAATTTTCTGAGTTTGACAATGTTGCTTTTCCTTTACCAAGTCTCTCTTGCATCAGTGTTGCAGCCTGGAAAGTCCCCAGCGAGGCTAAAGCAAGTTGGCAGCACAAATGAAACCCTGAAATTATGCAGCTTGACAAGACTTGAAATTATCTGGCTCCCAGGAGCTGAGATATTGATACTATATACAAAATGGGAACAGAGAATTAAGTACACTCTAGCCACTCAACTTTTACAAGTATACATCAAAACCAGACTGTTACCTACTGAAACAGTCTTTTTTTGTATCTGCTGTCTTTCTGAAGAAAAAGTTGCAGAAAGACTAGTTTTTAGTTACATAAACCCCTATGAATCACTATGGATGACATTTGTTTACATCCTGCATCATTACTTCAACCAGACAGTTTAGCGCAGAACACCACATTCGGCCAAAGAATTTTTAGTTGGAAATTGCAAGTTGAGATATAGTCTTCCAAAGGATGCTAACAAGGAGCAGTACAGAAATTAAAACTTATGCGGTGCTCTAAAAAAACCTCAAACTCATATCTTATTACGAACAATTAAAATTTTCACATTATTAATACTTCATTTAATAACGTATCTTTGCTTTACAAATTTTTAAAAACCAAATAGTCTCAGCCTTCCCAAAGCAACATTTTGCTGAAAAAGACACTTCTCTTGCGATATTATAACTCTTCCTCCATGGAAAACACAATTTTTGAAACAAAAATTTCACCAGAAAGTAGAACTTCATCAGAAGAGCAATCACAATTCTTGGTTCCACAAGATGCAGAGGTTCAAGGGATAAAGAAGCAAGGCTGTGATGTGAAAGAGACAATAACAGATTTTTAGGGATATGAGCAAGAGGGCTGTAATGCTCACTGGTAGTTTTTTCCATGTCCAATAAAACTTGCCGAAGGAAAAAAAAAGCATAATACATAACAGTGCAAATGTCAGCTTCTGAGTCTGTAATTCAGACAATCCTCTCAAACAATACACCTGACTCATCTCTGAACTCCTTTAGCTCAAGATACAAAAAGCTTTAGGTCTTAAAATATCCGGGACAGAGGTACAGTTTTTAAAACCACAATAGTTCATGACCTGCACTAACACATTCTTCTCACAAAGGCTTTAATTAAGTTTCACTGTTGCAAAGTAACAGCACTGGGTATCAAGTTTTCAGAAAAAACTTTCACATATATTTCATCCATCTTTGTTAAGCAAAACTTCCAGCGCAAACAGCAGGTCTTGTCAAACAAAGGGATGCACCCAAGAAAACAGACAAGCTACTTTATTAAGGCCCTACCCACAACTTGCAAGTAATGACAAAACCTTGTGTAAAATCCCAACTTCAAAGGAGTGATGTTATATTCTCTGCAATGTAGGTGCCAAATGGCACTTTTAATTTCTTGCCTTCTATCCAAAACCATACCCAGAGATATGTTCATGACTCTTAGAGCATGATAGCAGAAACAAATTGTTGCTGTATCTCTGGTTGAAGAATATGCTTTAAAAAAAAACAAAACCAAACAAAAAACCAAAACAACAAAGCTAACTGAAGAAAGCTAAAGTGAAAAGCCCAGATAATAATTTCACAAGTATTATGAAAACAGAAAGATCTTCACTTGTGTTTTTAAATTCATTCCCCCATATTAATCAGACTGCTATCTTTATTTGCAGTTAGAAGCAATTGTCTGAATACAAGAGTTTCCAAGGGGTGACTCCCCAGAACTTCGGAAGACTAAAGACTATGGCCTACACAGTGAAAGCCAGAAAGTTTGTTTTCAGACTATGTCTCAAAAATTAAGGCTGTTCTACTGCTCAGCTCGCTGCTGGGATTCATTACATGCCTGATCTCTGTATAAGCCATATCACAAGACGACTCAGTAGCATCAGCACATTGCAGAACACCCCCAGCAGAGGCAACCAGAAAATGCCCAACTTCTGTCAACCCACAATAAGAAGAACCAGTAGCCAAATCATACCTTGAATTACTTCATTAACTTAGACCACAATGTTCAGGCAAATTAACTGTATTACCCATATCAGGGCCTGTGGATAAATTATGGATCAGGAATCCTGGATTCCTCCCAATTCCATTGAACATACAGGATTTCTCTTTCTTTAAATAAAAGGTAGCATGCCACCACTTCCACCCATAAGGTTTTGTATGGAAGCCTGTTGCCTTGTTTTCACACAAAGCTTTTAGACCTTAATTTCATGCCTCAGATTAAGGGAAAACTGTTGATTGATGGGAGGCATTAAAAGGGAAAAAGTTCAAAGCTCAAATTGAGCTAAAATTTCCTTCAACATCTAAATTGAATGTGTTACATAAGAAAGCTTTAAATTACTAAAGACCGCCGCACCTTTTCAAGAACACCCCATGGGTAACTTAAGCTTATTTCACTGTTTCCACATCAGAGATCTTGCATCACCTTCAGTAAGAATATGGGTGATTAACACTACATTTTAATATAGCAGGTTATGCTTCAAGTAACTTTGGTTTTTTCAGCATGACTACCATTTTAGATTGAATTATGAACAGCATGGTATAGATGCAGACTGAGGGATGTCTCAAAGTGGTAACTGAAGAAGTTGTGGTGCTTCTCCACTTCCTCTTTAAAACCCAAAGCAACATATAATCCAACTACAAGAGAATTTAAGAAGTGAACTAATTACAAAACGCGGACTTCATCATATAAATTAGTACAGATGAAACTGAAGCCCACATCAGTTCAGGCAGGGTAACACCTGTATAACCCATTAGGCCGTATGCCCCAACCTGCTAACCGCAGAACAACATGCACATTTTAAAAAACGAAAAGGAAAAATCTACCCAGATCTTGCATTTATGAATGCTGTTATGCATTACTGTTTCATGCATTAGCTCTGCAACAGCACAGCTCTAATAGCAAATCTCCTTCGCTAAAAAGCACAGGTACAGAAGGCTGGAGGAACAAAACCATTTAATTTCCACCCGGCTCGGTCCTCGCCGAGCACAGCGGCGAGGGCGGGTTGGACCGATAAAGTTCACCTGTCCCCCCAGCCCCGCGACAGCAGCGCACGGTGCTGCGGCGTGCGGCACAGCGGGGGCAGCCCCTTGTCGCCGCCGCGACGTGGGACATTCAACACATTCAACACGTCCCTGCACCGCCCGCTCCTCCGGGCGCGGCGGCGAGCGCCCTGCGGCGACCCGGGGACTGCCGCACCCCGCCCGGGAGCCGGGGGCACTCCGGGGCTCCCGGAGAGGCAGCCGGATGCACGGGGAAGCTCCGACAGCGGTAACTTCGCCTTCGCGGGCCAAGGCCACACGCACCCACCCGGGCAGACACCGGGACAGAAAGTTACCCCGGGCACGCACCGCCCGAAGCGCTGCTCGGCAGGGGCGAGGAAGTAGCGGCGGGGGCCGAGGGGAGCCCTCCCCGCCGCCCCTCCCGCGGAGCCGCCGCCGCTCTCGGCCAACAAAGGGCCGAGCGGTCCCCGCCGGGCTCGGACACCGGGGGTGGGGGGGAGGTGACTCCGCCCCAGCCGGCCCCTCCGCCATGTTGTTGAAAGGAACCGGCGGGGACCCGCCGCCCCCCGCCGCTCTGCTCACCCACCCCCACCCCGAGCGCCACCGCCGCGCCCGCTGCCTCCCTCCGCTCCCGCGCCACCCCCCACCCCCCGGCCCCGCGCGCACTCACCGCCCGCCGCGGGGCACAGCAGCGCGGCCGCAGCCAGGCACAGCAGGGCCCAGGGACGCCGCCGTAGCCGCCGAGCGGCCACCGCCATGTCCCGGCCGCGACTCCCCGGAACCGGGATCCGCCTCGCGACGCGCGCCCGCTCCGCCCGCCCGGGGACCGGCGCGGCGCTCGCGCTGCGTGCGCCCTCCCGGCCCGCTCCGGCCGCGAATGCCACCGACGCGGCGGCGGCGGCGCCGCCTGATTGGTCGGCGCGCCCCGGCCCCGCCCCCCGGCGGCCGCGGGCAGCCCCGACAACAACAGGCGGCGGGAGCGGGGCGCGACCCGCGCGGCCGCGGGGCGGGGCGGCGGCGCCCCCTCACGGCGGAGCTGGGCCGGGCCGGGCCGGGCTGGGCTGGGCTGGGCTGGGCCGGGCCGGGCCGGGGGGGCCCCTGGGGGAGAGTGGCCGCTCCGGCCCCTCGGCGAGAATCCCGAAGGGACTCCGGTGGTGGGCTTGGAGCTTCCCTGCGTCTGGGCGAGCTGCCAAGGCGCTGCCAGCGGCGGGGTGGGTCACGCTGTCAACGCTGCGGTGCTGAGCCCCGGGGGCACCGGCGCCGCTGGAGGGCAAGTGAGGAAGCATGCGGACAGCCCTCGAGTTGCCTCCGGAGCGGAGGAACAGAGCGGGAGCCGAGGAATTGCTGCTCTCGGGAGGCGCAGCGGGTGGGCAGGGGGAGCGTGCGGAGCCCCGGGCCGGTCCTGCGGGGCCGCAGCTCAAGGGCAGCGGCAGCTCCTTCCCGGCGCTCCCGCTCCTTCCCGGCGGCACGGGACAGCCTGGCTCTCCCGCAGCCAGTCCTGCGGCCGCTCGGCCATCCCGGAGCGGAAGGTTTGACCTCCCGCAGCAGCGGAGCCCACAGGCTTTGTGCCCGTGCGAGGGAAGAGCGGTGCCCGGAGCCAGGTGTAGCTGCCAGCTTAGTGCACAGTCCGGACGTAACTTCAGGAGTTAACTGGGAATCGGAAGCAAACTCGCTCAATCCAAATACCCGTCTGAGGTGCATCTTGAATCTTAAAACCTGGGGCAACCAAGGTGCACCTCGCGAAGAAATTGAGGTTGTTACTTCTATCCACGGCTTTATTTGCTTTGCATGTGCGGCAGAGGAGGAGGAGAGGCTCTCCTCTTCCCTCTTGGGATCAAGTAACCACTCTCCCTGCAGTTACCTGCCTGCTCTGGGAATCCGTCTACCCCCCCGATCTGATATCTGACTGCTGTGTCCAGATCCTGAACCACTTCAGAGTCTCTCAGCACATACTTTTATACTCTCTTTGTTGCTTGTTTTGCACGCAGTGTGACCCTCCCATCACAGGCCAAGTCCCGAAGATCACAGGTAGATCACAGGAGTTTTTCCACATTACTTGCAGTCGCTCTTGCAAGCCCCGTGCGCTGCCTCTGCCAGATGGTGCCTTCCCAGCTCACAGAGTTCAGGACAGCACCCTCCACACTCCCCAGCACCCCACTCACTGCCATGGCACTCTCCCTTTTGCCAGCAGTTGTTCAGCCAACACTGCTTTTGTAAAAAATCTGGTTTCTCCTACAGTATACTTCACCTGGATAAGAATCTTGATAATGTAATAGTTCAAAGTGAGGTAAATATTTATTAATTCATGCTCTCTCCCTTTCTCTCTGAACAACAATCAGTGTCATAAATAAACACATCCTAGTTATATTTTCTCTCGCAAAATAACATTTTAATGACATGCACTTAATGACAGATGTTGAACCAAATGCCTGGATTTGATATAAATTCATGCTGTAATGAACTACTGAAGCTGACAACACCAGGCAAACATGTTCTTAGTTATCCATACATAGAATTGCTTAGAGGGCTAATTCTCAAATAAATACATTAGCATCAGAAAAAAAACACTGAAGCACTCAGTTAAATTGCTCAAATCCCAAAACACCTTTCAAATTCATATAGAGCATTGAAACTGTAAGTTAAGAATGTTATATGCTTGGGGAAAAAAACCCAAACCACTATTCATTTCTGCATTGAAGATCTCCTGGGTTTAAGCATGGGTCACAGACTATCTCTGAAGGAAGGCAGGGAGCAGTAAGCAGAGCATGGTAAAGGATTTTTTTTCAGGTCTCCAAGTTCAGTCTCATGTGGAATGTTTTGAATTAACATTCTGAGTGACATTCGGCTGACTGACACAGAAAAAATAAAGTAAATCAATAACTTTCAGGTAGCAAGTCACCAGCTAAGATGGATTCAGGTCACTTCCAAGTAGTGCCACAGCAAAGGAAATCTTTTTTTTGCCAGGCCTCACTCTTCTTTTGTATCACTCATGAGGTAAAGACCACCACAGAAGAAACACCTAAAATTATGTCATCCCCTGTCCTGATCCCTGGGTACCTCTCTCTGGTCTTGTGTATGGTAGATTTAAAAGCCAAAGTAAACATAGGCCAGAAACAAAGCTACTGAAATGGGTTCTGCTTGTCCAGAATCTCCCCTTTCCTTGCTATGCTTCCATGTGTCCAGATTCTTGAGACTGCAGCTTCTGGTCTTGATTAAGGTGGAGGCCTAAAAATTTCTGATTATGATACAGACTCTTGATATTCAATGGACTCTGGTAGACATTTGGGTCTTTTTATTGTTGGCACCTTCCCCTGTTAGCTGCCCCTTATCGCTGTAAGATTCATCCTGGTGTTTTTCCATCATCTTTCTTCCACTGTTACTGCTGCTGTCAATTCCCCTTATCCAACACTTAGGTCTTCCCCTTCCTTCTTATGAAGGCACTTTTTTGGATGCAGCAGGGAGTTTGCTGGTCTGGGCAGTACCTGGCATCTTTAGCAGGGCTATAGCAGAGGTTCTTAGATTCACTGCTTGAGATGCAAAGGAATTCATGTGACATGTCCTGTTTGGTGATAAAAAAATCTGCCTTTGTTTTTACTATACAAAAAGGAGCAGTTAAATAAAAATTACAAAATAAAAAGGATGGCCTGAAGAGATTTAAATTATTGGTTCCTCCCTATGTCTGCAAACAAATTAAATGCCAGTGCAAAGAAAATGAGGAGATCTTGATGCCTGCATCTAATTATTTTCATCGTTGAACATGCTAGTTAGTCAAGTGAGGCTAAGTCAGACAATGACACAGTCAGTAAAACAGTTTCCAAGATATGCCTTTCTGTAAAGTGACATTTTGTTTAAGAAGAAAATAACTATTCTGTGATCACAGATTCTTCAAAATTACAATAATTGCTTGGCCTTTTCCTGCCAAAATAGTATGAAAAAACAATTTCACTGTACAAATTTGCCAAGTTCAATAGAAAACAAGGCATGACCATTGTATGGTTATGACATTTTAACTGGATGAATTAAATATAATTTTTCAGTATTTCCTGTAAAGGAATCCTTAAAAGCACTTCTTATCTACTACAATCCTCAGTGCTTACTGAGGATGGAAATGATGTCATCAGTGGACATAAATTTAGAAGAACAGGCAACCCCCCCCATTTTGCCCAGCCTAATTTTTCTAATAAACTAATGAATTTATGACATAATTATATTCCAATTATAGAAATATGCAACAAAAGTCATCATTTATTAATGCAAGGTAGATCACAAAGCAAGATGACAGAGAAAACCCAAACGATCTGGATCTATAAGGTTTGTTCAAATAATCAATTTGGTTGGACTGATATGAAAAATCCTTGCTTTTTAGATTGAGTAAAACAGGTTATTATACAGGGAATACCTGCAAGTTAAACACTGATTAATTTCTGTCTTTTGTACTAGAATGTGACAGTCATACACATGTGCAGCACCCACAGGGAGAGAGAATGAAATAATTGATCTTTACTTAGTGCTACTTCATTTTTTTTTCCCCCAAGAATTATTGTCAGCATATGAACACTTATGCTTTTCTTTTCTGAAAAGAACTGCATGAATGTTTCAAATGGAACTCTGTACTGCAAAACCTCTACAAAGCAAGAAACTACATAAAAACTACATAAGGCATTGAAATAAAAGACATTTTGGAAAGGGACGAGTGGTGAGATAGACAATTATACAAACCAATTTGTTCTATAGGTTAGTCTTGGAGAAAGATCAAGGATATGAATGTTCTTGTGTTATAAACTGGTATAGTTCCAAAAATGGGCACCAATAATTTTTTTTTTTTTTTTAGGTTTTAAAGTAAAAATATGTGGAAGTGTGATAGGAAATAATATTAATGGTGATGACTAAAAATTTCATTAGTCTTTTGGTGTAAGAGGTACTGCATTAGGGTAATAAAGAATCTTTAAAGAATCTTTCACCAACAGTGTATGCACAATTAGTGCTAAAGCAATAAAAAATAAAGGTGTTGCAAATATTCAATTTTTACAGTTTACTGTCCATGGTAAGCAGCTAAATGTTATGTTTGTTTGTTTGGAAGAACTATTCAGTTCATCATGATATTTACAAATTACTTTCACCAAGGAACTCAGCAAGCGGAAAAGTACCGAATGTGTAACATTTACCAAAATAGAATAAGCTATTGAAAAAACCCCAACATTGCCCTCCCCACCTAGTCCTTATTTTTTCCAAGCAGTTTTACTCAAACTGGGACAGAAAATATCAAAGTGCTTATTAGTGTGCAGTTTCTGTAAGTACACAAACCAAAAAATTTCACAATGATCGGTGATCTTTCTAAATCAGACACAAGCAAAAGGAATCTTTTTTTTTTTAAGTCACTGCTTTATAAAACACTCAGAATTACTCATTTTATAACTCTTATAAAACATTGCCTGATTTGACTCATCAGTGTTTCCAAAACTAAATACTGTGAGATCTTAGTTATTGAACACCCAGTTAATCATCTCCTTTAACTGAAGGCCAGTTAAAGCGTAAGATGTATGAAGCCCTTTTTGCTTTTAATTCACAGTGGAACACTTTATATCCCAGAGTTATGAGCTGGGCAGCCCAGGGATGCACCACATCAGCACCCAGCTGCTTGGTCCCTGCAGCTAACACCCACCTTATTTCACAGATAATGGATTTGTGGACATGTCACAGTGTCCTAAGTTCTTTAAGAAGATCTCAGTGACGACAATTAAACCTCTTGGTGTTTTGTTCCAGCTTGTGGAGTCCATCAGCTGCCGAGCTTGGTTACCACACGTGTCCTGATCCAGCTTTGTTTGAAATCAGGTATGAACCATTCAGGGAGTGTGGTGTTGACTGCAAGCCTCCTTACAGAGAGGTCTGAGTTGTGCTGAAAGTAGGGAAGAAGCGGATAGTCCAAGACATGCTGCTAAGCACAGCAGTGACTAGGAAGACTGGGTAGCTTAGGGCGTGGTTGCCAGAAGCAAAAAAGCTGACATCAACCGTGTCTGGAAATTACTCCAGACGTTTTGTCATTACCTGTTTGAAGGCGTTACAATTGCTGAAGTAACTCTGTAACTCTGGTAACCCTGCAATGGCAGAGGCATCTCAGCTACAACTACAGCAAAGGATACATGCGTTAAAGTAACCTGCCCCTAATTAAAAAAGGATATTTCTTTTCCTGGGGAGCTTTTACCTGCTTGGTCACTTCTCTTCCAATTTGATGGTGCAAAGTAATACTTTATATCATTCTGCTTGTCAAGGAAAGTCATTTTCCTCCAGAGACTGGACTCAGTTTTGCCTAGAGTGGGGAAGGAGCAGCATGTGTAACCCAGCAAAAGGTAATATCTTTCTGGCAATGCATAGATCATGAGTTTTTCCTATTGTAATTCTCCGTGTATCCATTAGCAGGCAGGCAATCTGTGGGCTCGACAAGCTTGATTTCTTCTTCCATGGGATAAGGGCTCATAGCAGACAAGAAATTTCCTGGAGTAGGAAGTGGGAATTGTGGTGACAAGTTGCTAAGACCTCAATATTAGATTTGGGGATCTAGATCACAACTTGGATTCAATATCAATTATCCTTAAATTTTTTTTTTTTTTGTAATTAAATTTTTAAATAAAACGTTCACTTTTTTTGTTAAAACAGCATTTTGCTCAGTAGAGTATAAACTCACAATAAAAATAAGAGACAAGAAAATAATAATTAAAATTAATAAAGTAATATTTAATTCTGACACTGATTTATTAACCCTGCAAACTGCAAATGAGAGGAGAGGTTCTTCCATCACATGCTAGTGGAACTTCTTGCTTTGCTGCAGCTTGATGCATATTCCCCTTCCACTCCCATTCTTCAACGCATGTGGCTGTAGGTTGCCTGAGGTGATGGCATTAAACTTTCTGTCACAGTTCAGGTCATACAAGGTTGTTTCAAAATCCTGTTGCTGTAGTCTCTCTAAGCAGTGTTTTCTGTCAGTTTTCACTCGTTCATTTGCAATCAATAGCTAGAGTTTACTCTAAATGTGCTGTACCTTGAGCAATCCCAAGAAAATTGTAGGCAATTTTTTGCAATGTGTTCTAAAAAATTGCTTTTTTTCCTTTAAATCAGGTAATGGAGTTTGTACCTACTCAGAAAGAAAAACTGAAGAAAAGAAAAATAGGCTAAAGATCTATTTGAATAAAATGACAAATTATGCACTGAGGAGAAAGATGGTGGAAATAATTTGTAGAATTTATTCTTTACCAGTTCTTGAGCCATTATGTTTCTAACTCTTCTCCAAAGATATGTAGTTTTGAGATTGTGTAAGTCTTTGATTATTCCTACATTTCCAAGTGAAGCTATTAAGAGGGAAGACTTTTGACACTGAACCTATATAAAAATAATTATTCATGCTGTTTTCAGGTCTGAATTAGCATGGGAATTCTTCTGAACAACATTTTTCTGGTTGCAAATAACAATCACTTACTTCACTATATTTCTCAGAATTCTGTTTCTCTATTAGAGCGGTCATTTCCCATCAGCCATATCCCTTGAGTGTAATTCCAAAGGCTGACTTTTACCCAAGAAGTCTTAGTAGTCTGGATACTAGATTTCTGAAGAAACTGTCTCTCTTGAGAATTTAAGTATGTCAATTAAGATTCTAGATAAACTAATATCCTAGAACTTCTGCAATAGTAGTGGCAAAAATACTTTCATCACACCTGCACAACACAACTGCCTGTTGTCAGCGGTATTTAAGGGCAACCATTGCCAAAAAAAAAGAGAAATGCATTCCTAATTTAAAGACAGGATGATATTAAGGAAAAAAAAGAGCATTTAAAATGAAGATCAGGAAGATGTCCATCATGGCACTGGATTATTCTGCCAACAAAATATTAGAAATGATGGTAGTAAGTATATATATTTATTTGATCTAAAGAAGAGTAAAAGGTGGGAAAGGAAAAGCCTTCTTTGGCAAGGAGATAATTTCAGTTCAACAAACTGCTCATGGGACTGATTTGCCAAAATTAATGATTGTTTTGCAAGACAGAAATTTAAGAGTCCAAACAATGTTCAAAATTCAGTAGGGCAAAAGACTAGAGCATATCTGTGTATCATTCCATTGCAGTTTAGCTTTATAGAGGAGGTTACTTCTTTTGTACCTGTAGCTGAAAGTCTGGGAAGTCCAGATTTTCTTGAGAAGCTGAATGCTTTGTCTTTTTCCAGGATACATATTTTCTCAGAACTTTGCTGAAGGTCAAAGGACTGTGTAAATATTATATTTTGGATGCTGACTGTGACTCTTTTTAAAATACAGTTTTAGTTTCCACTTGAATCAACTCTCAGAAATGGCTTGGCCCACAAACACACCAGAATGAGTTTGTCCTTACAGCCTGGTTAAGAAGAGATGCTTCCTTGTGTTTGTAGGACAACTGTCCTCTGAGCCTGAGAGGCTATGGGATTCCCTTCTGCTGACACTTGCCCGTGTGTTATCCAAAGGAATCAAATCAAAGAGCAAAATCAGAAAGGAACAAGTATCTTTCCGTTTGCAGGGTGTTTCTGATATATTGCGCTCTCTGTGGGGTCTCATGATTTTGAGGGTGGGTATAAGGAAGAATGCAGGACATTGAGCACAAAGGTGTTTGTGTCTGGTTGAACTGTCTTTATTTTAGCCTGGTACTGCATGTTGATCTACTCCACACTATCTGTAACTTTAAAATGGACCCATTTATGTGGAGCTTTTCCTCCATGAATGAATCAGGGACAGAATTGCATTCCTTTGGGCACTCTTCTGTTGCCACAAACATGAGATCATCCTTTCTCTTGGGCCACACCATGCCTTAATCATGTCTTGATGAGTAATCCTAGTTCTCTGGATATTGCCTTCCAGTGAGCAAAATGAGGAAGAAACCCTGTGAAAAGGAAGCTGCCATAAACCACTTGAGCCTGAAATGCAATGTGTATTTGAACATTGCTATCAAAAACTGTAAAGGAATATGTGGGTCTTGTCAGGTTCCTGTCCTGTTCTGTACTGTTCTAACTTTGTCGTGTAGTTAATTTGTCTGTATGCTTCCAAGTTGGCTTGAAAGAGACAGTCACAGCTGCCACTGGACTTTAGTCATAATAATGAAAGACACTGACACGTTTTCCCAGAAGTAGTGCAATTGGTGGGCTGTTACCCCATTCTTCTCTTGCTTATGAACTAGGACTAACTTTGAAGCAGGCTCCAATTTTGTAAGACAAAAGTCACTGCTCTACTTCTAATCTTGACCAGCCTTTGATTAAAATAGGTTTCAGTAGTTTAGAAGTAACTTAATTTAAATGTAAGCAGCTAAAGTCTTATCACTGTAGCTTTTTTACTGTTGAGTACTTAAGTTCTCTGCACAATGTAGGGAGAGATACTTAAAAATTACCAGAACACTTTGAAGCAAGGTTGCCTAAACTTCAATCTCTCTACACAGTTAATAGAGACTATCTAGGATCAGGGTATTCCTGCAAAAGTTTTCCAGGGAACTCTTACATTTTAACACATTATTTGGGTGGAAAATACAGGTTTGATTCCCAAGTGATTTGTGCTCACAGACCTTATTAGCAAGACTAAGGATATTTGGAGTGCTGCTCAGGGTCTTTCCTACTGGAGCTAGTTCAACAGCTCTGGATTCCGATTCATGAACGACAGGAAGATTCTTGCTCTTTAATGGCCTAGTGTCAATGGCAGCACAGTTGCCCATAGAAGTTTCATCTGTGGCTAAGGAGAAATTGGAGGACCACGAATCTTGGACATGGGTACATAAATCGCTGTGTTTTCATCACTGTGTTTGACATCTATCAGATTCAATTGAGCTGCCCTTCACAACCACCTCCTCCACACACTCTCCCTTTTATAGCTCTGACTGTAGCCAGTGTTGTTTATCACCTTCAGATTTGTTTTATTAGAACCTATGCAGAGCTGATAATTCTATATCTCCTTCTAGCTTCTCATTCAAAGAGTTCACCACAACTTCAGAACATTATTTTTCCTCCTCCTCTGTCCTTTTGACTTGTCTTACCTTGCTGCTTTCCCCCTTATGTCTTACTGAGTGTACCAGTACAACAGGACATAGTTGTGACTATTTGATACTCCCTCTAGATTAATCATCAGTTTTCTTGAGCTTTTCTGCTGGTGATGAGCAATTGGGTTTTTGTAAGAAAGAAATTGTGGCTCAGTAACTTCCATAGAATGAGTAGCTTATTACTTGTCATTATACAGCACTAGATTGAGAGCAGGACTTTGCTCATGTGTGCCCAAGGCTTGCAGTGTCCTCTGATATACCATCAATAGTTAGGCTGGGAGAGTTGACTTTCCTTAAAAAAGCATGCACATTAGGAGGTGACTGAGTTAGCTGCTGCTAATTTATCTTGCTTCTCTCCCCCAACCTTTTCTTTGTCAGAACGGAGATCTTCGATCAGGAGACAAATTTTGAGAGGCCCAGCCACAAATGTTTTCTAACTTTGGTGGCAATTACCTCTATCCATCAGCTGGACACTTTCCTGACCTAACAGAAAAGAATCACGGCACATAAAACTGACTTCTTGCCTTCTTAAAATGGAGGCGTAGACATCTGAGCACGCTGCTGCACCTTCAGTTTGCTCGCCTGCAATTTGAGAAGATTGAGCTTTGAAGTTAGCTTAGCTGTACTTTGAGCGGGGAGTTGGATTAGATGACCTTCTGAGACTGTTTCCAATCTAAATTATTCTACCATTCTAGGACATATCAAGCTACAGTAAAGTGAGGAGAGAGATAGTGAATAAACATTTAACTATGAATCTCAATGAATACTGGCTTTTAATAAGTTGAGGGTTTTTTTACTTTTGAATAGCTGTCTGTATGCCCATTTCTGATTTAGGTGGATTAATGCATAGCATCAGTTTTGGCTGGATTTTAAGCCTTTGCACAAATAGCAGTCCTATGTCTGCTCTTGTGAATTTCTGTAAGTTTTATTTGGATGGAAAGGGAGATCAAGATGGGAGTTCTGCATGATGCAAACCCTTAAAAATAACCACACCAAAGCTTAAGCCATGTCAGTGCTGTATGTTTTAATTACTCAGATTGTCTCTGCCATAGCAAATTTTAATGTGCTCTTCCAAGCCCTTGAGCCAATTTCTTCTGCACATTGGTTTTGGCTCTGGATATCTCAGCAAAAGAGGCAAACAGACTCAGCATATGTTTGAAAGACCTTGGCTAGTGAATGTACGATGTCAAAATTGATGTGTCTTCCTGACATAGACTACCTCCAAATCCTGGATGTTTGAGATCAAGAACAGAAAATGTCCAAGATAAATCTGTGGTTTAAGAACAGCTTTGCTATAATGATAGAGACATTTTGCCAAGTAGTAGTGTGGGAAAAAGCTGCTAAAAGCAAGTCAGTTTCTTACTCTGTAGGCAGAACCAATGCAAATGAAATACAATAGTGAATACTTCTAAAATAACCTGTTCACAGATGTCCCCATGGGACTTCCCAAATCCAGGTCAGAGCCCACTGGATTATACCTTCTTGGAAGGAAACATGGACTTCAAAATAATGGAATCAACAGACTGGAAGTTGCTTTGATGAAGCTGATGAACAATTCCCAATTCACTCAGCTGAAAAAAGGAAATGTAATATGACTTTGGGCTTGGTTTTCGTCAACATTACAATAAGAATTTAGTCAACAGAGGAGTTCAAACACACCACTCACCCTACCCTAAAATGGTGTAGAATTAAGGGATGCAGTCTCACATTTCAAAGTATCAGGGAGGCTTCATGTAGGCTGGCTGAAAGGGTGGTGGGATGATTCTAGGAAGTCATGTTTGGTGTCTCAAGCAAACCTAAGCACCCTCTAGACTCTGAAAAGTCACTGAGAGGATGCTGCCGACCCTAGAATTGAAAGCTGTTCAGTACTCCTAACAGGTAGGTTGTACACACAAACATGATGGCTGATCCACTAGCTGGGGTAAAGCACACAAACAAATGTCTTGTGTTATTGCCCTGTTTGCTAATGAAGGCATCATGGTAGTGGTTTATCAGTTGTACAGGATTACTGTGCCAGTAGCCGTTAATTCTCAGATGTTTCCAACATCCCAGCTCTGTGAACAGTCAATCCCTGCTCTAACCAATGTACTCATTGGTGTTGAAGAGGAAAGTGGAATGGCTCAATATATCTGTATACAGCTTAAGAACGTTTGTGTAGGACAGTGATGGCTTTAGGGGGTGGCCCTGAATGAACACGGTCCGGACATGGGGTACATGAATGGAGAATGTTTGCAGGAGGAATGTATATTATTCAGTTTCTCTGTGGGCATCAGACATGAGTGTTCTGCAGTCCCTCTACAGGCTTTCAGTGGGATGAGAACTCCAGTCAGCCTTGAGACCAAGCACAAAACTTAAGCACCTCTGTGTACAGTAAAACTTTTCTGTTTCAAAGTTGGGTGGCTCTTTCAAACTATCCACAAGAGTAGTTCTTGGCACATACTGTCCCTGCAAATCATCCCCTAGAGAAGTGCCTGGAAGGGTTAAAAATGGCACTGACCAGAACTGTGTCAGGGAACAGTTCAGCTGTCAGTCAGATGTGATATTTCTGCTAATAGCTCTGCCTTGACTGTGATAATTTTCTAGTACATCCTTGGGGATGAGACTAGCCTCAGTTGAAACCTTGAGACCTGCAATATGAAAATATATAACTGTAGAGCAAAGATAAATACTGACAAATAATTTTTTGGGTGTTAAAACCAAGTCATTTAACTCAGTGGGGAAAAAATGTTTTTCCAATACCAAACCATCATTATGGCTAGGATGTCAATGAGTATGTCTGGAAGGAAGGTCAAGCAAAACACCGTGGGGTGGTATTGTTACTGATCCATGGAAAACACAGTTATTGTATTGCTGTTCATGTGAACATACTCAAAGTGCACCATATCAAACATCTCTTTCCTGCAGAGGCAATGTCATCGTTGTCCTGGCTTGAATTTGAATGTAATCTCAGGTACTTCTTATAAGGTCCAACAGGGCTGTCAGCCCTTTTTCTTCTGAAGCATTACTAGTATCCCTGAGACAGGCTGAGGGAAGGTTATAAGTTACCTCTGATCAACAGCAGGATGTGATGCTGAATTGATCTCATATGTATGTTGTGGTTAACCCTGACTGGCAACTCAGCCCTACACAGCCACTCACTTACTTCAATCAGGGTGGCATGGGGTAGAGAACTGGAAGAGTAAAGATGAGAAAACTTGTGGTTTGGGTTTGATAGTTGAAACAAAACCACACACACTCGCAAAGCAAAATAAGGGATTAATTCACTGCTTCTCCCATTGTCAGGCATTGTTAAGGCATACGCAGGAGAGCAGGGCTGGAATGGAATGGTGGAATGATGACTTGGGATGACAAATGCCATTCCTGGAATTATTCCCCCTTCTTATTTCTTGCCCCCATTTTATATGTTGAGCATGATGCCATCTGATATGGGATATCCCTGTGGTGAGCTGTCCCAGCTGTGTCCACTCTCAACTCCTTGTGCACCCCCAGCTGCCTCGCTGGTGAGAGGCAGAAAAGGCCTTGGCTCAGTGTAAGCCCTGCTCAGCAAGAATGAAAACATCTCTGTGTTAACAACACCGTTGTCAGCACACAGCCAAAACACAGCCCCATAGCAGCTACTGCAAAGAAAATGAACTCTACCCCAGGAAAACTGGCACAATGGAGAAATTCCCACAGCCTGTGCTGTCTGTAACTCCATTACTCTTTTTTGTCCACAGAGGATGAGATGTTCTGACTTTGTGCTCCCCTCTCCCACATGCGAAGTCTACTACTGCTGGAGCTGAAACATCCACTTTGGGTACACCTCCAGGTTAGGATGTGTGTACATAAAGCCATTAATTAGGAATATTAGGAGTAGAACAGGGTGGCATTTTTTTGTTTGTTTGGTTTTTTTTTTTTTTTTTTTTTTTTTTAAATGGATACAGTGGAAGGGAATATGATAGGAAAAATTTTAGATCAACTGGTAACAGTGGAAATTGCACGAAGATGTAGAATAGCCTTTTAAGATGCAGCAAATAGCAGCCCTCTGACTGGTTAAAAAAGGGAGGCCAGGTTCAGGTTAAAGTATCAAAGTAGTTAAGGAGGTGTTCATGAAGAAATATTTATGTCTCTGGGCAGCTACTGTTGAAGCATTAAGGAGAGACAGCAGGGAGGAACTGTTACAGTGCAGGCTCAAACTATGTATCAAAACAGCAAATACAAGCCAAACCCCAATCAGATGTTTTTTTAGATGCATGCATGGCATTAATCCCAGTACTTGAACATCAAAACGAAATTGCAATTCTAGCATCTATATTTTTTAAAATCTAGAAGACAGGTTCTTTTCTCCAGGACAGTACTGGAGTGAAAACCAGACTTGCAAGTATTAATGCAGAAGTAATGCCTAAATCTTAATGCCAAAGAAGAGGAACTGTGGAATCTTCCAGGCAGGACGAGTCGTTCTTCTTTCACTGCACAGCTCAGAAGCAAGGCTGACAGTCTTTGGTTAGTTACACCAAAATGAGTTTTGTTAATTGTCAGTCCTTTGAGGTGGATATGCTGCACTGCAGAAACTTGCGGGTTTGACTTGATTATAGCAGCAATGGGAGGAGAAACTGCTCCTCTCACTGCAGCTCTTCTGGGCAGAGCAGCATGCTACTGATAGATGGTAAAACGACATGGTTTGTGATTGCCCAGGGAAACTGAACTGTGGAGGGTGAAAGACCTGCTAATTACCTACTGCTAACAAAACCAGTGGACCAGATCAGGATATTGGGGTATTCACAATTCACTACAGTTCAGACTGCTACATTGATTTCTTGAACAATTACTGTTTTCAACCTTGCTTTAGTGCTGTCTCGGTGATTACTTTGCCTTATACACAGTTTCTTACCTGAATTAGCAAACGTTCTTCCTCAAGTGCAGCTGACCTTCGTGTTGGAACCGAGCTGAAAAAAGTACTCTCCTTTGATATAGAAAGCTAATTTATTCTTAAGTACCAGGGTAATTTTTTTCTCATATTCTTGATGAATATTTTTTTTTCTTTTCAATTATACTAGGGAATTTAAAGAACATCACTGGCTTTGGAAAAAAGTGTGTGGTGTTGTTGTTGTTGTTTTCCCCAAGGGAAACATCAGCTTTAAAACAGGTGTCTCATGCCATTCTGTGGTAAAGGCATCTCCCTTGGCAAGTGAGCACGCTGGTGAACTCAGCACCACAGCAGCCCAGGTGGGGCACAGTTCGTGCTCTATATTCTGTAAAAGAGTGTGCAATAAATTGCTTTACCTGCAGATTATTGTTAGAGGTGGGAAGCAAACATGGAGAGTTTTTTAGCGACTGATTGATGGTGCTTAACCATTTCAGTTCCCTGCTAAGCTCTGTTCAGGATACAAAGATGGGTTATCTCTTTGAAAGGACTGGCACAAAGGTCTCTGGATGCATTTTGCTGGACCCAACTTAAACTCTAGTTCATTATCCCCTAAAACCTGCATGTTTTTATTAGTCTTCTCTCGTCCCCCTTCATAGAGCTCTTCTGTGTGATCCCATGACCCTGCCACCTCTTGTCACTGCAATTCCAGGCAAAGGGACAGCCGGCTCCCCGAGTGCTGCTTGGGCTCAGGAGAGGCAGAGCGGGGACTGATGTGGATGAGTGGCTTAAAGCAGTGACCCCACTGGCCCGTAAAGGACTAAAAGTAGATGGTTCCTGCTTGAAACAGGTAAAAGCACTTTATTTTCCCCCTTGATCCTTCTGTGACTCAGAGCAAAACCCTGCTGTACATAAACAACTCTTCCGTCTCTGTGAACTGAAGGAATTTGGCACAAGAGTGGCTCAGTATTTCAGGAAAGTCGACCATAAATGAATGCAGTGAATTGTTATGCATACATTTTAAATGTAATACAAATGGCTTTTGCCTTATTGCCATGTTGTAATAATGGAGCAATTTACATTTCATGCTTTTCTAGAAAAAAATGAAGATACCATTCAGCTGACCCTGGGAAATAAGCTTTTATAATCAATTGGAAAAATAAAGCTGGATTTAAAAATATTTAGTTGTATAATTACATCATTTTAGTATTGTAAGTGTAATCTGCTTTTGTCTGTTGACAAATGCTGTCTAGTTATTTAATACTCTATTTGTCAGCAAATGAACATGTATTTCCAACACGGATTCTCGTTTAAATCTTAAAAAAAAGATAATGTGGAGTTTGATCTCCATAGTCACTGCCTAATAAAACATAAGTAAATATATTGTTTAAAGTATGCAGTAGACAAATATATTAGCAAAAGATTCAGATACTATGGTGATACTGTTAGTGAAAAATATTACCATTTCCTGATAATTCTTATAATTGTTTCAGTTACTTTATATTAACAGTTCTTTAATTATGTGAATGCCAGAAGGGTAAATTCACAAAAAGGAAAATCACTTTACATATAACTTAGTGGGATAACAACGTGTAGAACTTATTTTAAAGAAGCCATGACAGACATATTTCATTCGTCAGTCTGACACAAAAGGAAATGACTTCCTCTAGTATGCAATGAAATAAATAAAGGTCAGATGGTTCATTTGTCTACATTTGCTTTGTTCAGTTCTACCAGTTAAACAGGATGTTTTCTATTAACATTGATTTCAGGTTTCCTGGTAACAATAGCACCAAAATAAAGACCAGATTTTGTCAATGTGAAATTCACTCCTCCTGCATAAAGTCCTATGCCTAGAATCTGCAAAGAGAAAAGCTGGAATAAGATGTGGGAGCTGCTATATTTCTGTGTAAGCACCAGGCTGAGATGTGTACAAACTTACAGGAGTCGGGCACTCGGCTTCCACCAAAACTCAGAGGAGGTGAGCACCTTTATTCTTAAAGCTTTGTTTTGCAAATGTGAGCTCTGTGAGGCCTGAGAGCCCCCAGTATTCGTGGTGTATATGAGTATACATGAACGGTGCCTTGGGTATCCAAAATCTATGCAAGTGAAGAGGAGAGCACGGAGCATGCAGCTTCTCAGCTGTGAAGCAGCAGCAGCAGCAGCAGCAGCAGCAGCCTTGCTGAGCCACACTGCTGACGAGGCAGGCTACTGGATCTTCCTCACAGACCACACTTGGCTCGTGCCCTCAGGTGACCCCCAGCTCAGGCACAAGAACATGAGTTAACTGGCTGGCAAGCTTCGAGCCACACGGGGCTCAAGTGGAAGGAAGGGCTTTAAGCCAGTCATGTGTGCACTGGATGTTCCACCTAACCGGAATGTGGTTTGTGTTGAGGTATGTTTTCCTTGGCTATTTTTTTTTCCTGAAATGTGCAATTACAAAAATTAAAATATTTACATCATTACCAACGAAATTTCAGTGTCAGCTTTTTCTGTTGTCGAATGGAATATTCCTATGTGCAGCAGGTGCATTATTTTCCTTGGGGATCAGATACATAACTGTTTTCAATACAGAGAACAATAAACAGATTATTACAGCTATATACTTTCTGGTCAAGAAGTTTCCCTGTGCTCAGAGGCGATGCTTGTCCCATGGCTCCCATACCAGATGTGTGCCAGGCTTCACAGTAGTTGCTAACCAGTCGGATCCCATTTGCAGTTGAACCATGCCATATTATTTTTTGAGGCCTGAAAGGTAACAGTAAGAAGTTATTTACTGGGAAAGTCTCTTGCTTTATTCAACTGCACACCTGTATGTGTGGTGATCTGCTTTCCTCGTGCTTGAAGCAGAGAGTGATTAGGTAAAGATGAAGACTGAAAGGAAATCACAACCCGATATCCCATTTCTAGACTATCAGAAAAGGCAAAGAAAAATGGCATAAAGAAAGTGAGAAATTTCTATCTCACATCTAGTGGCCCAAGACACTGCTACTATTTCTATTACTAGCTGGTAAAAGTAGAAAAAATACCCTACATGTAATATATAAAACATAAATGGTAATGTCAACTCACCAAGAGGAATCAGTCATGACATTCCTCCCATCAAAGGAGTATATTGGAACGTGAGTGTTGAATTGTCCACCATTTCCATCAAATATAGATTCCCAGTTACTGAAAAGGGTTTCTCCCTGTTAAAATTTCAAAACCACTTTTACAAACAAAACAAATCCCAAATCTACATCAAATCCCAAGTCAGATCCCAAATCCCTTTATTGACTTATCTGTTAATTGAAAATTTTATCTGCATTTAAGGACACTTGAGATTTCATCTTTCAAATCAGTTTCTGCATAATATTCCCAAACAAACTTGTCTCATCTGTCATCTCTATACAAATAGCTGTCTGGTCCATGCCTTTGCCTCAAAGTTGTCTCTCTGTTCTGTTGTCACTCTAAAAATTCAGATTGGTCATCCCCTATCCTTTTCCTCTTAAGGCATTGTTTGAAAAACTGCTTATAACTATTGTAGCTGTAGAGAAAATACAGACATGACTTGTACTGGAACTTCTGTTAAGGTCACAGTTTTGTGAAAAGCGTTGCAAACATTCAGGCCAAACTCTCTGCATTTGGCTTCCTCTCAAACTGCTTTTGAGTTTTTCCAGTCAAAGTTGAAACAATATTGTCTTCACAAATTTCTCTCGAGGCTCTGTGTTTGCATGCACTTCAGAGCAGCATCCGTTCAACATATTCCAAGCATCATGTGTTATTCCTGTAGGTTTCTTTGGCCGCTTGTCCTGGGAGCCAGCCAATGCTACAAAGACATGGTTTGTTTTCCTCAGTTTTAGAGTGTGTCTGTTTATGTGAGACCACAAAATGACTCATGCTCTAGACTCTCCTCTTCGTTTCATTGGGGTATATCCAACATCATTCCTAAGCACGGAATTTGCATTTTTCTTAGAAATGAGAAAAATAAGCATTTCATCCTATGATCACAGTAAAAGGTAGAACATAATAACTCAGTAGCTTTCTACTTCATCACTGCTCTTTTGTTTCTTGAATCTGGCTGTGAAATATGAAGCAAAGCTGTTTCTTTATAAAATGCAGTTTGGGCTGAAACTTAGTGCTTTTGCTATTTTCCAAGATTTTTGGGGAACCTACAGCCTATCCTAAAAAACCAAGCACTAAGCACTCATTTTTACCTGAAGATTGACTATTGGCAGATGGTGTCGGTCTGTTTTTCTGACGACTGTGGCCAGATCTTGCAAGTGTGATGAGAGGAAGGCTCTATAGGTAGATGTCAAACCAGCAAGCTGGGCCTGCCGAAAACACTGAAAATCTGCTCGCATGTCACCGGACAATGGGAAGTTCAAAGCCACCAGATGCAACTGGAAGAAAAAAGAAGAAGAGGCACAATTTTAAAAACAAGTTCATGACACAAGGAAGATATATATTGGGAACAAAACAGTTCCTCCTCCTGCCAGCACAGAACACATACCCTTCATAACAGGTATGAAAGTTATTAGTTGCTGTAACATTACATTTCCCAAAACCATGAGACCCTTATCAGAAATATCAATTTGTCTTTCAAAGTTAAGGAAACCATAGATTAGAAGAAAGGAAACCATAGAAAGGAAACCATAGAAGA
This sequence comes from Sturnus vulgaris, assembly GCF_052056855.1. Taxonomy (NCBI): domain Eukaryota; kingdom Metazoa; phylum Chordata; class Aves; order Passeriformes; family Sturnidae; genus Sturnus; species Sturnus vulgaris. The sequence goes on along the minus strand of NC_142243.1, from coordinate 63,399,455 downwards.
TTATATACTCCTAAAAATAAACATCTTTTAGAAGCAGCTAATATTTTCAATTGGAAAATTTTGAATTTTCACATGAACAAAATCCCAAATCCTACAGACGTGGAAAAAAGTAGTAAGAAGTGACTAGGTACCATTTAAAAGTACAAGAAGTAGCATGCTTAAGTCAAGCAGCACAGATATAAGAATTAATCCACACTCTTGCTTTTTTTTTTTTTTTTTGGTTTCATTTTTTAGATATGTCCGTTACCTTGCTATCTTTCTCTAAATACTTTAAAATCTTTTAAATAAAGGCTCAAGTTCTAAAGTGTCTATCTAAGCCAAGCAGCACTGTGAAGACTGAAAATATTGTACTGAATATTTTAACTATTTAATTGTTACACTATTGTTAGTCTAGAAGTTACTCTGCATTGCAGGTACAATCACTAAGTGAAGCCGTATTCCTAACTTAGAGTCAGGGTTTTTTTCCTTTGAGATGGAAAAGGGCCTGGGATGATGAAAATAGACTGGAGGGAACAATTTCAAGTTGTGTCTGAGATGTTTGAACAAGTTCAAGTGAATTTGCAAATTTTGAAGTAAAATCTCTGAGTTTGAAGAGCAAATATTGCAGCTGTTGCTTAAGATGCAAACTGTCACATTTCAAAGCACAGCTCTGCAGCTGTGATGCAGATCTCATACTTACAGCTGGTTTTCTATTGTTCATATTTGATATCGGTCTCAGTGCTGGAATAGACTGGAATCCCTGTTATTTGAACACAAGCAAAAAACCTATGTTAAATATCAGAATTTTAGACACTCGGTAATTTTTAAAATAAAAATTTTATCACACCCGGAGTCCTACATGAATGCAGTCTGCTCTTGGTAGGAGCAGAAGAACACTTGAGGAAAATCGAAACTGAAAGGGTGAGGAGGATGTGAAAACAGAAAATGTAATGGGTGGAAACACTTCTGAACCGCGTTAATTTTTTCAGGAACAGCAAAGTTTCTTCTCTTTATGGCAAGTAACAAGCCACAGGCTGTAGCAGATAGGAAACTCAGGTGGTGTCAACTGGAGGCTGCAGAAAATTTCTTATAACTTGAGGTCTAGACATTTTCCCAGTGTGCTAGATGAACTTCTCCCTGACCTACAGCAACCTTTTTTATTTTGTTTCTGGCCATCTTCCTCCTCACTGCTCCTTCCTAGCACTCTCTTGCCCTTTCATTTTCTCAGCAGACCAATTAACCTGTCATCAAAAAACCCTTCTCTATTTCCTTTGTCATTTCTTGTTTTTTATCCTCCCACATTTCTTTGGGACAGACAGCATGTTCACACGCAGGTTGGTACAATAACTTGCAGAATGGGGTCAGGTCCAAACTAACGATTGAGGCTTTAGAGTGCACCTTCTGCACACTGCAGGGTAAGTTACATTCAGATGATCATGGTACACTGAATACAGGACTATAACCTTTCAAAGAAAATCTGCTTTTCAGAAACCCTCTTCTGACCTTCCTTGAAGAGGATCAGGGCTTGATATGACTGATACCAGGCTTATGAAACAGAGTTCTGTGGGTTCATGAGTTTTTGTTTGGTTTTTCTTTTGTTTGTTTTTTTGTCTCTTGTGTTTTGTTTTGGGGGTTTTTGTTTGTTTTTTTGGGTTTTTGGGATTTTTTTTTGTGGGTAGCTTACTTTATTCTGCTTTTTGTAAATGTTGCTTTGTCTCTGTAGTGTTTGGAATCTCAGAAGATACTGGAAACAGATGACTGTCCAAGCAAATCAATCTGCAAGCTTATGTAGTGGTAGGATGCTTATTTTGAACTGACAAATATTGGTGGAAAATCATGTTGTGCAGAGATCTGCATATGACTTCTGCCAAGTGTATCACACATCTAGACTCAGCTTTTCATGGTCCAGTATTTTGTACTTACATGGCTTGATATGGCTGGAGGAGGAAGGCTGTCAGCAGGGATGGGAATTAGCTCACCAAGCTGAAAGGAACAAAAAGGAGAGTAGAACAAAAAATATCACCAGGAACTTCTGAATTAAAAAAATAGGACTCTTTGCACCCACACTTCTCTCCCTCTGTAAGAATATCTCCCTCACCTTCATTTTGAAGAAGGGAGTTGGGAAAGATTAGGGTGTAGTGCAATAGTACCTGCAGTTTTCTCCATCCTTTCTGAACACGGATAAAAACCTCACTGGTTTCCCTCAGATAGATTAGTGTACCTTCTGCTACATAATGAACTTTTTCCAACATACCCTCAATGTTTTGGAATGTCGTAACCTGTCAAATAGGAAAATGAAACATACTTCATCAGACACACAAAACATTTTGCAAGTTAAATAGTCTCATTTGGACACATTAATGTCAAGGCTTCTTCTGCAGGAAATGCTCATAAAGTCAGTTTTATGTAATTTAATCCATAAAGTAATATGAGTATCTTGCTACTTTGGCATGCCATTCTGTGGATTGTAGTAGAATGACAGCAATTTTGTACAAATTTGATACAGAGTGAAGATTGTTGCACTCCTACAATTTAGCATCCTGAGTCAAAATGGCAGAGTTCGGAAGAGAACTGCAACAGTTTAAAACTGGGACAAATTTCAGGAAAGTGCAATTTCTTTCACATTTCTTTTTCTCATTTCTTCATTATCAGAAGGCATTGAGTGCTTTATAAATACTACTATAGATTTGTGTATATTTTTAAAATATCTTTGTTTTGACCTAAGTAAGGTCAGACCTTCTGTCTGAGACAGTAGCTCCCACCCTGCAGCTACAGTCTTCTGTCTTGGGGAACCGGTCTTTGAACATTTGTTTCTCCCCTGAGAATTGCAATGAATGCCCTCTGCTAGCTTGAATAGGGCTTTTGGGGGTGGTGTTCTCAGTCTTTTTTGGTGTTTTTCGTTTGTTTGCTTCTTCAGGTTTTGTTTGTTCTTGTTCATTTTGCTTGTTTGTTTTGATTGGTTTGTTTGTTTTTGTTTGTTTGTGTTTTGGTGTTTTTAACAGAAACTATGAATTCTAAATTTAGAAATTACTGAGACTTGTACCTTAGATGTTTTTTTCTTTCTTCATGGATATCTTGGATCCAATTTTGATTCATTTCATAATATAAGAAGAGGAAAAAAAATTTACATGTATTCTCTGGCACAACAAATTTTAGATTTGCTAGGGAAATCTACAGTTTGCATTTTAAAATTACTTGGTTTATAAAACAGTCTACTAAATAAAAATACAGGATGGAACTTTCACTCCTCTTTCAATACTATCAGTGACCACCAAAAGTTTTGAAGAAAATTTTCTTGAGCAGACTTCTTTATTTTACTCTCTTACCAGATTCCTGGTGGCAGGTGACCCTGGCTCTCCAGGAGGACCTGGTGGCCCAGGCATTGCAGCTGCTAAAATAAAATAAGTATACAATACATGCTGAAGGTCATCTTTTTTGAGAGAAAATGTGAGTGACACAAACAAAGGACTTAGTGATGGTGTCCAGGAGCAGTGGAAGTTTTAAATAGCCATAGTCGTGGCCTGAATACCTCAAGTCAACCACAGAAAATACATTCTAAGGATTTTTTAGAAGCAATGATGAAACAGACTTTTCTCTGTTTTTTGGGAAGTTAAGGCCAACAGATTGCAATCTGTTGTAGAAACAGCAAATGAAGAACAAAACCCATTTAAATTGACCAGAATGCTGTTCTTTTAGCTAGTGCACATAGAAGAGGAAGAACTTTTTGCTCTTGCCCATATAAGCTTTGAGGGAGTAATTTCATCTTTTGCTCTAAAGGCAAACAAAAATTTACTTTTCCTTAGATGAAAAATTCATGTGTGTAAGCTCAGCTTGTGTTACAAAGCAAAAAAAAACACTTCAGGGATTTGAACTTGGGCTTCTGAGACTGCAGTCCACACCACCTGGTACCTACTCCAAAAGTGAATTTCTTCACCTTGAGCTGTTTTCTGGAGTAAAAACTTCTTTCTTTTAAGGCAAGAAAGATTCAAAGATATGGAAGACTAAAAACATTTTGTGCAAATGCATGGCATGATAATGGAACTTCAAAACTGTTTGTAAGAAGGGGCTTCTACACAAGGACCTTGTTTGTTTGGTTTTGTGAAACCCAGAGGAGCCTCGAAATCACCTTTTACAAGAAGAATCTATGCACTGAGGCATTTGCAAGGATACTTCAGAGCAGGACCTTCATGCCAATGGCAGGGGAAGGAGGTCAGCTCTTGGAAGTGTTTAAGGCTATTTACCTGCAGATAAGCTACTCCTCTTTCCCCACATCACAATATGTGAACTCCATACTACAGTATGTGACCTCCATAATTACAGATAGTAATAGCTCTAAAAGAGACAACTGAACCTCGAAGACAGGGAATAAATAAACATCTGTTCTGAACATTTAGAAAAATGTTCACTGCCTAAAGAACCCTTTTACAAAGCAAAGAGAAAAATGTGTAGGAGGATAACGAAGACTAATGGCAGAGAGCATAGATGAAAGTATAGGGACAGAATACTAATAATAATTTGTTTTGTCTGACTGGGTCTCTTAGCTAATATCCAGAAGTGCTTCATCTAAATTACACAGGAAAAGGCCTGAAGGCCTTTATGTGCTTCATGGATGCTGTGGATCTGTCTGTATTGTGATGATCGGGTGCTGATTCACATAAAGCCTATGTTCCAATGCTGAATATGTTAAGGATTTTTTTCTTTCTCAAATATTATTCAGAGGATGAATACTTCTGATAGATACTAAATTAATATTATTGACTGGATGACAGATTGGAAGTATCACCTGCTGTATAAACAAGGCTGATCAGGTTCAAGAAATACCTGGAGAGAACAAATTGAAGAGAGATATGTCTTCTCCCCAAACTAGCATACTGGAAGCACAGGTCTCATGGGAGAACAGGCTAATTGTTAGTTCTCAGGAATGGAGACCTGTGTCTGGTAGACCTGTCAAAATTTTAGGAAGAACAGATCTCTGTTACAGTATCTCTATTCAGTTGAAATCTCCCTTTCTACTAATACACCATCTCCAGCTGAGATTAAGGAATGCTCTGCTCTGGGTTTACTTGGCAGGATTCCCATGCTGGTCACAGATCCTAGAGGGAGGAATCAGTCATTTTCTCAGGCATACCTGTCAAGTAATGTCAGAGGAGCCCAGGACCCTGTCCACCAGCACCCAAGGCTGGACATAAACTCTATGAGGCTTGTCTTTAGGAAACCTGTGACCCAAAAGGAGTCAAAAGCACAAATGTCTTGAATTGTGACATTTGATTTCTAACCACATACTCCCTTTGATGTCACCTTGTTTGCAAAATTCCACTCTTGATGTGACTATTTGTGGCACATTTTGCTCCTTTTCTAACCCAGTAAGTTGAAAACCATTAAAGGCAGAGTAAGCAACCCGAAGTTTCATTTCTATTCAGCATTTGCATAGCAACTAGTTTTTCAAAGCTGTTCTCCAACAGTCTCATTCTAGACCTAAACTGTACTGGCCTTTTCATCAGAAAATCAGAGAAGCACTTGGGTTGGAAAATACCCTTAAGATCATCACCTCCACTGGTGACATCCAGAACTGCAAAGTCTACTACTAAAACATGTCCCTAAGTGCCATGGTTACGCTTGCAGAGATGGTGACTCAACCACTTCCCTGGGCAGCCTGTTCCAGTGGCAATCCTTTAGGTGGAAAAAAAAATTCCTGATATGCAATTTAAACCTCCCCTGGTACAACCTGGGGCCATTTCCTCTTGTTCTGTTTCTCGTAACCTGGGAGAAGAGACTGCCCTACCTGGCTACAGCTTCCTTTCAGGCATTTGTAGAGAGTGATAATGTGTCCCCTGAGCCTCCTGTTCTCCAGGCTAAACACTCTCAGCTTTCTCAGCTGGTCCTCACAGCACTTGTGCTCCAGACCCTTCCCCAGCTCCATTTCCCTTCTCTGGACACGCTCCAGCCTCTCGATGTTGTTCTGGTAGTGTGGGGCTCAAAACAGCACAGGACTCAAGGTGTGGCCTCAGCAGTGCTGAGTTCAATGGGACACTCACTGCCCTGGTCCTGCTGGCCACACTATTGCTGATACAGGCCAGGGCCATTGGCCTTCTTGGCCACCTGAACATGCTGGCTCATGTTCAACATCTGCCAACCAGCACCCCCAGGTCCTTTTCTGCTGGGCAGCTTTCCAGCATCTCTGTCCCCAGCCTGTGGAGTGCCTGGGGTTGTTGTGACCCCAGGACAGGACCTGGCACTTGGTTTTGCTGACCCTCATACAACTGGCCTCTGCCCATTGACCCAGCCTGCCCAGACACATCTGTAGAATATTTCAGCAGATCAACCTTCCTGCCCGACTTGGGAGCAAACTCACTAAAGTGTGCATTTGACCCCCTAGCCCAGATAATTGATACTGGATAGGTTTGGACTCAATACTGAGCCCTGGGAAAAACCTCTTGTGATGGCCACCAGCTGGATTTAGTTCCATTTGCCACAAGGAGAGCATTTTGTCCCCAAATTTAGCCAGCTGCTCAATTTGATGGATTTTGCAAAGCTATCAAGGTAATCTATCTCTACTATGCAGATTTCCTCCCAACCACAGCCACAGAAAGATTCTTCATGCAATAGCCCTCCCATGACACTAGTCAGTGAAAACTGTCTGCAGAGAAATTGTCCCTTTTGTGCTCTCAGTTCCAACTCAGCTCCAGGAGAAGTTGGTGGAGGGCAGGAGGAGAGCAGGGAACAACATGATTCAGGTATGCAGAGAGGGTGAGAGGTGTGAAAGAATTGGTCATGTGTGGGTTGTGGGCATGTGGCTGTACATTTGCATGTACACTGAAAAGCTCACCTGAGCCATATATTGCAGGGGGGCCTGGTGGTCCAGGTGGTCCAGGTGGGCCAGGAGGTCCAATTTTTCCATAACCTGGTAAGCCAGGTAGGCCAGGTAACCCTGGAGGTCCTCTGGGTCCAATAACTGAGTCCCCTTTTGGTCCCTGTCAGTGATGAAAAGTATTTCCTTGAATATATTGGTTTCACTGCTGCGGGGCCATCATCTCTGATGGCAACATTTACCACTACCACTATCATTTAGACATGAGTCTGTATGTAATTTTCTCCAAGGAGGCATGGGTATAATGGAAAATGAAAATTTTAACCACATATTGAAATAAAGAGAAGGATTTAAATTTCAGAAAGCTTTCTGAAAATTCTCATACCTATCCCTGAGCAGCTGATACCTGCAAAGCACTCAACAGTGCTCTCAAAGTCCTGGATCTCTACTCTGCTCACGCTGGGACTGCTTGCTTTGATGGGTTCAGAGAGTTTGTGGAAAACTTTAATGTAAAGTGCATCTATGCAGGCTGTACACCTCATGACAAGTGCTGTCTTGTCCCTCCTGTGATCAAATGTTAGCCCTTAACCTCTCCAGCTGCCAGACTTGCAGGATAAAAAAGCTCAACTCCCTTCCTTTCCAGTTTAGCAGTGTGTCCTCAGCCTGGCTGAAGGAGGGCTCGTGCTCCATGCTCACACCGTCCTGCAGACATGGAACACATTGGACCCTGGACAAGGAGAGCTCAGCTGTGCCATCCAGCTCCTTCTTGCCAGTAGCTTCTAAACAAGGAGATGGCTCTCAGCAAGGTGGAATAGAACCAGGGGGACTTTTGAGGCTGGTCTTGCTAACCTAATGCTTCATTCTCAGCTGTGGTCCACTCATTCATGATTCTTGACACAGACATGGCAATAGAGGAATGCAATGCACATATTTATTGCCAGATCCCAGGGATAAACTAGTTTCCAAAGAATTGGTGCATTTTATTCCAAAGCAGCTGTGGTGGCAATTGCAAGATAAAATTAAAGGGTAGACAGTAGACAGTGGCTGAATTTTATAGAAATGGTCCAGATGGCTACACACTGGTCTTTTCAGTTTTTGGATTACTAGGAAAACAGGATTAATTATTTAGATGGCCAATAATTTTCAAGTCAGCCTGACTGACTTTATATAGCCTATTTTGATATTTATGGGGGTATAAGTAGTATCATCACAAATTATACATGCTACTTTGATTTGTAATGATGTTAATAGCATGATCTATATGCTGGTGTAGCTATATAAGACAGCTGAGCACAACATTACATCAGTATTTCACAGCAAAGTAATTCTATGCACAACAGTGAAGTGTCTGTGTTTACACTTCATGCAATTTTCTCCTATTCACCTAATGCTTAGCATGTAATTTTTTGCATAGTTCCTAGCAATCCTGATGTTTGTCTCTTTTTAGTGCTTTCTAAATTAATTCTAAATGGGTAGTCACAAATATTCCCATTCAGCAACTTGCATGACTTACGATTAATCCCGGTCTTCCAGGTGGTCCAGGAGGTCCTGTCAGAAAAAACCCTCCATTTGGTTCTCCTTTTTCTCCTTTTACACCAGTCACTCCATTGTCTCCTTTTTCACCCTTTGAAAAAAATGTATTTTAAAATGCTGAGCTGAAGTGAGACTGGAACACAATGCACTGAACTTTTAAGTTTACATGAAATATCTGAGTTTGGTAAAGGAAAGCACCTGAATGAAATGTTTTTAACATCACTTTCTTCTTCTGTGATATGGGATGAAAAGGAATGCTTTCTCTATTGAGGCTGCAAGGCTCACTCAGGGCAAGGGCTAGGGGAGGTGGGGTTAGGTGGAGGCACAGAAAAAGCCTCTGTTGCTGTTTCCTGCAATTCTGCCCACAAAAACCTTGTTCAGTGCAGTTCAGTGTAGCTGTAGCTGGAGGCGAAGGGAGAGTTGGAGGAAGCACAAAAGCCTGGCTTTGTGCTTTTCTCCATCACCAAGGAAAAAGCAAAGCAAGATTGACATTGAATGGACAGCTATTCGAAAGTATGTGACAAAGTGAGCAGAGCAGGGTGGGGGTGTGTACCAGGATAACAGAAGAGACATCACAAAATTACAGACACTTGAAACAGTATGGCCTGTTCTGCATGGCTGATTATCAGTTAGTTTGGGAAACAGAGCAAGAGGTAAGAAGAAGCATTGAAGTATTACATTATTACATCCCTGTGCAAGGTGAGCCACAGCATTTATACATTTCTCCTCACATTATTTTTTTCTGTTTTTCTGCTTTTTTTAATTTTAATTTTTTTTGGGGGGGTCTACTATTTTCATGTTTCTGAGAAATAAACCTGTGGATAGAAGAGGCAAAGGGCAAAGCAAGAATGGCAGGTATCTGCAGACAGCCAGAGGACATGGCTATGTATAGCTTCTCCTCCGACTTTTAGTCTTTGTATATTCCCAGTAAACACGACTCAAAAGGTTTCTTTATTCCAGGCCATTTTGAGGAGTTGGACTAGATGAAAAATGAGTTCTTGGCACCTAAATCTGCAAAGCTAGAGACATTACACTATGGTCAAAGAAACCCCATCAGCTTTGCCACATGCATGGTACACTTCATGCCATAGGAATAACTTGGGTCTACTCAGCCAAGCAGAAATAAAATCCTAAAAGCAGGCAGAACTAAGAGTCCTTCCAAGAGACTGTCAGCACAACACTTTTGGTAGTATCATTAAATGATAATTTGATTCAATTTTTTTCAGTTCTTCTACTGTTAAAGAGTCTTATTCACCTAAAAAACATCTAAAACAATATCATATTTTTATTGAATTTTGTCACTTGAAGCATTCAAGAGAATAATGGAACAGAGAGAGACCAAATAAATCAAGGTATGGGTATACTTTGCTGTAAGAGCTTCCAGGAAAAGTAGTTTCCATAATTTAATTTTATTCCGTGTGTTTAAAAGATGAACAACATGACATGGAAGTGATTTCCACCCCCGTTTCCCCTCACCTAGTGTTCTAGAAGCCCTTTAGGTAATGGTTGTCTTTTACCTGAGCTGGCATGGAAACAAAAGCATTCATCTACAGCAGATATGTTAGGTAACAGTGAATTATGACTCACTTTAATACCACTGGGAAGGTAAAAAGCCCCAGTAATAAAGTTTCTTTCAAAAGTAATCTTTATAGACCTCTGACAACTGCTATCTCTATACTAATAAACGTGCCTATGTAGCTGGTGTTTAAGAAATGAACATAATTTGTAATTACTGATGTTCTTACTTTTGTGTATTTCACCATGTTGCATTGGTTTGTGCTTAATTTATAGTAAAGTACACTTTAAAAAAAGGTTAACAGAACTCAAACACAAATGGGATATAATTACCTTTATGCTATTAATAAAGTGGCTGAAATATGATGGAGGCAGAGGTGGACCTGAAAAATGAAGAAAATACAATAAAGTACAATAATTATCTGTAATTTTCCTTTTAAAAGCACTGCTTTTGCTATTAGTGGTTTAAGAGTTTAAAGGAAAACTATTTACAATAATGACATTAACCTTTATATCAAACATATTTTTAGTTTGGTTTCCTAACAAAGCAAGATTAATACAGTCTATCTTGTCTGTATCCTATCTTGTCTGTCACTCTTCCACCTTAATAACTTCCGAATCTGATTAGGATTTCAGAAAAAATAGAAGCAAAGAAGGCTCAAATATGAAAAATTCAGTTTTCTGAAAACATAGCAGCTGGGAAGAGGAGTGACAGAGAAGCATACAAGTTAAGCCCTTTGATGGAAGCCAAGGTAAAAGAGCAGCTTTTCATGTTTTGCTGGTAGTGGAGTAATCCATCAGCAGATGTGTGACCCTTCCTGCAAAGACAGTACCAGAACTGACAAGAGACAGAGATAGTGTTGCTGCTGTGCTGCCAATTGTATAATACCTCTTCCTTGACATTTTTCTGCAATGAAAACCAGTATCAGATTCAATGGTTACACCATCCGTGCTGTCTGCCAATGCTGCTCACCCAAAGCTGTCAAGCCTGCACAAAAGGTTCAAAAAGCCTTCAAATATTATCTGCTTGGTGTACATTTGGGAAAAAAACCACCCCTATTTTGCAGCTTTCCATAACAGTTCAATGCATTTCCTTCAAATGTGTTTTCATTAATTTTTGAGATCTTTGGGCCCAACCTTCTGCGAGCTATAGGGCTCCATTCCCAGTGTGCCACCTCAGATAAAATTAAATTAAGCAGACACTGTGGGGCAGAAATGTATGCTCACCATGGCACCTGTCTGGATTTTATTCCAACCTTACCAATTACAGCTTGCAGCAGTGATCTGCTTGATCCTTGTGAGGGGAAAGGAATGGACAGGTGGAATGGAATGGCAGGTGTCCTTCTCAGATGTTGCTTAGTATTAATCTCTACACTGAGCACTATCTGAGGTCTTTCTAGGATGGCTAGCCAGTAGTCTAGGAGTGAATAAGGTACATGAAGCCCACGTCTTTTGAGTTTGGTCTCATAATTTTTGTGTTGGCTTAATATTTTTGAACGTTATCAATTAATAGACCCTGTTCATAAGGTTGGAGAGGTGAGAAGCAAAAATAAATCCATTGCATGGACAAATACCACAGTTCAAAAAGCTTTTTCTGGTTTCTGGAACTCAACAAATGTAATGGGAAGAGTTTCAGCCACCTTCCCCTCAGAAAAAGTTTCTTGAAAAATTCCTGTACTTTAATTATGCAACTACCCACTTGTAAATTTTCCCTGTCAGTGGTTATGTGAACCCCTGTGAGAAATAGAGAACTGCTTTGTATGAAAGAATATTTTAGCAGCTACATCATTAAACAAAAACCAAGCAGGAATATTTTTCAAAGCATCAACAGAATTGGTCTTAGCTAGCATGCTTCAACTTCACATTGAACAATACGTTGGAACCAGTTGATCTATTGGATCAAATGAATGAATCTCTGTTATTTTGGGAGAAAAGTGAATTGAGTTTTCAGTTTAACTGGAATTCTTGTGTTATTTTCGCCATCCTTTGCTAGCTGCAGTTTTACAGCAAAATCATAAGAACAATCCTCTCATAATCTCCTCCTTATGAAGCACCTGAAATCATCAGATATAGGCAAGAAAATATTTCTAAGACATTAATTTTTATTCAATGCAGAACCTGAAAAGGAACAGATATGTTGTGGTAGATAAGCCAGCATAGAAGAGAAAATTTTCTTATTTTCTGTTTAGGAAAGTTTCTTTCTTCTTCTTTGGACAAGTTTATTGATGGCTGGTCTCACTAACTGCTTATTTTGAGATATTGGATCAGAATAAAAATTAATGAGGACAAGACAGGAAAATTGATTTCACTACAACAAACAGATGTTGTCTTCAAAATAACCAAAATATCATCTTCAGTCAGCAGACATGTCTTTGGAACAAAGACAAAAATATCTATGTAGATATAGTGGGGGGTTTATATAGTTATTATATGGGGAGAATATAGTAATTATCAATACATTAAAGAAAAGTTACTATAAATATGGTATAGCAACATTAATTCAATATACCACATTTTCTATTTCAAATTATTTCTGGCACCGATCGAAGCCTTACCTCAGTATATGAGATTTCAAAAAGTGTACAGAAAATGAAACATTTGTAATTAAAATCTTTTCAAACAGATGCTTGTTTCTGTAACTCTTTTTGAATCTGTGAGAATTAACAATGTGTACCATGTTTTTGATATGGGAAGCAAATCTTTGGGTGAAGAATAATTTTTATGATGCTCCTACTGCTAGTGAATTGATATTTTCAGTGCACACACTCTTCATGATTTTCTCAAATAAATCAGAAAATATTAAAAAATTGGTTGAAATGAAAATAATCTATTTCCACCTCTTGTTAGAAGTGGGACTGTCACGAACAACTGGCTGCCTTGAACTCAAAAGGCACAGGTGTATTACCCTGGAATGTGAAGCATTGGATTTTAGCACAGTTGGCTCAGAAAGACTGACAACAAAATGATATCTCAGGAAGTGCCCATGATGTCCTTCTAAAATGTCAAAGAGTCTCTGCCCAGCCACTTACATTTCAATATCTATTCTTGTACTTAACACGTTCTTAATTCTCACAAATGTGCAGTCTGTCTTTTCGGAAGACACTTTGGATAACATTCTGAATTTTGCTGTTGTGTGTGTCAGTTCAGCAAGGAACACTGGTGTAAATCTCTAGGTAGATAAGGCTACAGAGATAAGCACCCAGGTATCTTGCTGAATTGCTTTTCAAGTTAAACATATATTCCTCCACAGGATGTCAATGACACATTAGATTTAGTATCTAATAGTACCTGGTGGTCCTGGAGCACCTCTGTCTCCCTTTTCTCCTTTTAAGTGTGCTGAACTGTGCAGTCCCCAGGAATCTCTGTTTGCTTTAGCACCTGCCAGAAAAGCATCACAAATTCATGAGAACTTGAAAACAGCGGAGGCTGTAGCAGTGACAACCAAAACACTGAAAGGTGGAAGCAGATTTTTCCATATATGTGGGGCACATGGCTTCTGACCCTCTATGCCTGTCTCACTCATGATCATCGAATGGCTGCCTGACTGTCCTCTCTTATCAACCCCAACGTGTGCAAGACAATCTCTCTCTCACAAGTCAATCTTTTACTCCCTTTTCCCTAACCACCCAGCCTAAGACCCTCTGAACAAACCTGGTTCTATTTCTGCATTTGTGAATTTCACTGGAGCAGATGCAGAAACAGTTCTTGCATTATGACTATGTTGCATAATACATCTTCTACTACCTCCAGATTCCCTTCCCTTCCCTTCCCTTCCCTTCCCTTCCCTTCCCTTCCCTTCCCTTCCCTTCCCTTCCCTTCCCTTCCCTTCCCTTCCCTTCCCTTCCCTTCCCTTCCCTTCCCTTCCCTTCCCTTCCCTTCCCTTCCCTTCCCTTCCCTTCCCTTCCCTTCCCTTCCCTTCCCTTCCCCCAGTTATACAATAGCAAAAAGAAAAACCAAAACCCAAGAACTTATTTAAACCAAGGTACAAGAAAAGAATTACCCACCATGGTCATTAAGAACTTCTTGATTTCCAGGATAGGGAGCATTCACCTTCAGACAAAGAAATCCATTAAAAATTATCCATACATATCAAGAAATGGAAATGCATTACTTAGTGTGACTGAAAAGCCTGGCAAATTTGCATGCTAGTAGATATGATAACAACATTCTGGGATTATCTCCAGTTTGACAGGGTCTGAGTATTAGCTGATCAAGTTTTTATGAAGATTATGCTCTCTTTGACATGCAACATGCTTTCAGCAAAAGGGTAACATCATGCATTTTGGAGGCATCAGCAAATCCTACTCTCAGTTGTGCCAGTGAAGCATCAGAAAACTCATTCCCCAAGAACAATTCTGAGTTTACAACACTGTGTTTGGAAGCAGGATTTGATTTTTGACTGTGAGATGGCAGCTTGTGTTTACTATTATTTTCATCAGACCGGGGCTATGTTATGTCTGATGTAGACCTGTGCTCCAGATGCATTGAGACCACAATGGGGAGACTGAAGCTGTCCTAGTCTATCTTCTGACACCAGCTACCTGTAACAGTGTGCATGCTACCTACCTCTGTGCCTGTCTTCAGAATAGGGACAAGGCAGGAACTGAAATGTGGCACAGTGCTTGGAAATCTCCGTACTTTCTAGTACTATTTATAGAAAACTAAACAAGTGTATGAAAAAATGGAAGTTGCTGCATCCAGCTAATCCTGTGGTATTAACCCATAGAAGTCTTACTCACATGGATAGCTCCATTAACTGCAGAGGCTCAGTCCCCATGAGGAAAACTGCTGGGGTTCAGTCTGTAGCTCTTTATCGACACTCATTTATGTAGGCATGAACAGCAGACTTCTTATCTATAAACTTGGATAGGTTTAGGAGATTACTCACAAATGGAGGACAAATCTGTCTAGCACACTCAGGTGCATGAAGAGATGTTTACAAGTACATGTTTCCATTATTTGTGCACGTAAAAGTGCTATTTTTCACTGATTGTAACCTTCCTGAAAAGTGGCTATTATTATCTGAAATTCAGAGAAAATAGGCTTGTTTTGTTTGAATCATTCCACAGAGAATCAGAGGGGAGTTGAGGCTGGAAGGCATCTCTGGAGTTTGTCTAGCCCAAAGGAGGATCAGCTACAGCAGGTTGTTCAGGGCCTCATCCAGTCAGGTTTCAGGGGTGAGGCTGGCAAATACATATGTGACTATGGACATATGTTATCAATGTACAACAATGCTATACAGTGGGAGTGACAAGATTTAAGGGAGAAATTCAAAGAGGTAAAAAAATGATGTGTGGAGGTGGTAGTTCAAAACTGTAGAAATGGCAAATTACCATGGAGTAATGACTATTTATGATTAATTCCCCAAAAGATCACAAGCTGGGACACAACCTTTTTTCAGCAGTAAGGTTAGGGTGATGATGACCATCAATACATCTAGCATAGAGGAAGTCAAGAGCTGTTTCCATAAAATAAGTGAAAAAGAACTGGAATGCAAATTGGAGGAGAGGGCACAGTATTATTTGGAACTATACTGTTTAACAGAAAAGTAGAACTGCCATCCTGAACTCTACATTATTCAGGGGTGGACTGTAGCTCCCAAAGACAAAATCCTTTTCAAGTGCATACCCCACAGATTAACAGTAGGATATTGCCCTAGGGAAAATACTTCCAGGACTGAACTATGTTCACCATTCATTCTAGATGCAATTTCTGTAATTCATTAAACAAAAATTTCACTAGGGCATTCTGAAAATATGAAATCCATCTCCTTTCTTTTCATACTACGTGTGAAACTGCAGGGTCTTTGAAGGTAAAGAAGGCTTTGTCATACTCTTTGGAAAGAAAGAGCAGATCTTCACCTGCTGCCGTTCTGAGTGAAGAGATTGCATTTGAGGGTCAAATAAAGAGCATGACTTTTCTTTTCTGATGTGTATTTCATGTCACAGTGAAATACACAACAAATCTTATTTTGGATAGGGAAATTAAAAACAGCTAAAGACATAACAACATGGGGACTGTATTTATGCATACACCTAAAAAATATGTGTACCTGTATGTATGCACATTATGGTTCCCAAAGCATCTCCTAAACTATGGAAAAACAAGCTTTCAAAGGCATTAAAATTATTAGAAAAAAACAAGTAATCAAAGTGCTTTGAGCATAAGAGTATAGTGTTTCTAGTTCTGTTATATATTTTATAAATGGCTAAGTTTTCATACATGGCTAAACACTTGAAAATCTGTTATCTTGAAAAACAAGTAAAACACATCCCTGGTGCAAAGCAGAAGGCAGGGGGAGAAAAGCTGCAAGGTTATGGTGTTTAGGTGTACAGCTGCTTTGGTTATGTTCTCTCATGGCCATGCACCCTGCTAAGAGCAGATTCTGCACGTGTGACTTACTGGCATTTTGCAATGAGGCCTGGGAGGGACGGGGAACACTGTCTATTGGAAACAGGAGGGAAATTACTTTAATGAGCACAGGTATGATACAGCATGTAATGTGCCATGTAGATCTAGCAGTCAGGATGGGGCTAAGCCTGGAAATAAAACCACCACCTCCCTAGGAGACAGCCCAGCTGACTTCCAGGTCTGTCATCGTGTCCCTCCCTCTCTGTGGGGCTATGGGGGCAAAACTCTTCCACGACAGTGGCTTTGGTTAACAGATCTTTCTTCTCTGCACACAAACAAGGTCACCCACTGTGAACTGTGTTGACTGAAACCAGTTTTGATATTTCCCTTTGCAAACTGCTTCTAGGGCAGCACGTTTGTAGGGCTGTAAACCAGCCTCTGGTCCCCAGTTGTACTTACTCCTTTGATATAAAGTATACGTCCTGGGGGTCCAGGGGGCCCTGGGGGCCCAGGCAAGCCAGGAGGGCCCTGGTGAGAGAAAGTGAAAAGAAGGAAGGTATTAGACAAAAAGAAACCACAACTGGAAACTGGAACACCTAAAGCACTGCATATTGAAACTAAATTAAAGACAGTATATCTCTCATCCAAGGAAAATCAGGTATTCTACACTGATCTAGATCTCTCAAGACTGCTAAGATTCACAAATTTTCAAGTGCCAGTCAGGTATGTACATGCTAATTAGCAACCCTGAGGAACCCTGCTAGACTGGAGGTGTGACTGCCTCTTACAAAAAATATGTCAGCTCTTTACTGTGCAATTCGAAAACTTGGCACAAGGCTGTGTTCATCTTTCAGTCCACATCAATGCAACTTTCTGTATGGTGACATATGTCATCTCATCAATAATTAGAGATCCAATAGATTTTATCTTCCCTGAGCACTCCAGGAAGGACGACTAGAACATGCAGCCTCTTTTGTTTGCTTGTTTGCTTTAACCTGTCAGCTTGATGTATTTCATCTAGTTATACTTGCTAAAATAGCTTTTGTGTGGTTAAGGCAGACAATCCAGAAAATGAACTTTAATATTGTTTGAAGATATGGAAGAAAGGAAAATCTATTCTAGCATTTTTTGTCGGTGGGTGGTAATTTTTCTGTCATTTTCTTCCAATTAGAATTTGTGTAATTTGTCTGTTTTCACTTTCCAGGAACTATATTTCTATTTATACCTTCTTCTAGAGGTGTAAGCCACACTCAGTACTTGGTCTTTTTTTACTGTGGAGATACTTAAATACCAGTTCTGTGAAGATACTTACCAATACTCAGTCTCCCGGCTACTGAAATAAAGCAATGTTATCTCACTTGTATTTATCGTCTAGATAGACAAGGCACTTGTGACTTGCATTTTGCGTGCCTCTTTTTTTCTTTTGAACATGGTAGAACCAGAGGCTCCCTACAACAGAATCCATTTACAAAAATTGCTCTACTGAAATACAGTGATACTGACTTTATGCTAGTACAGTAACATACTCGTGTATTTTTTTTCAGCATTATCTCTGAAGTAGATGAGGTAGCATTAGCTGCTATTGTGGCATGGGTACCAAATTTCCCAGCACAGACTGTCCCGTTACATCAGAACAACTACACAAATTGCTCTGCTGTGAAGCTGAATTTTTTATGCTCAGCAGTGCTAGTTGTTGTGTGGCCTAGTCTCTATATTTGTCATGAGACAACCTGTCTAAAATTTTTTCATGAGAACAGACTCGCAGCAGCACGAGCTTGGTTCATCACTGGTCCTTCCACAATTACAGGTTTTAGGAGAGCATGGATATGCTGTCATTGCAGAGGTCATTATTTCGGATACATGTACACGGCAACTGTAGCAGGTATCAGGTATTAGTGAATATCTCTCAGTAAAGCAGATTCCACTTCCCTGTGATATGCTCAAGAGCTGTTTGTGCCTGGGCTAGAAAGGTCAGAGCCTGTGGAGGTATCTTCAAATCATGAGAGGAGGCCTCATGAGAGGCCTGGATCAGGAAGTCCTTGATATATATATAAGAACAGGAATTCCAAATCCTTTGCTGTTTGAAGCTGCTGTGGTAGCAGTGAATGACACACGTAACTGGTACACCTGGGAGCTGACACAGCTATGTGTATCTGCAAGAACTGCCCAGATGGACCCAGAAATTGACTTTTCAATGACTGCTGCTAGATAGGAAAAATAGCAGAAACACAATTATTTCTAGAACATTTCAGGTTTTTAGTCCCATCACCATTTGAAAGGAATCAATATAAATCAGACTTCAGATTTTAAAAGATTTTACTTTTCAGCTAATTGAAATATAAAAAACTTACACTCAATGCTTCACCTCTATCACCTTTGACACCTCTCAGTCCATTCAGTCCTGGACGGCCCTGAAATAAGTAGAAATAATTTAGTATGTGTCAGAAGCAAGCTTTTCTATCTTTATCCCACTTGAGAGCATAATACATACTGGGCGTCCTGGCAGACCAAGTTCTCCTTTGGGTCCAGTAGGTCCTATTGGTCCCTGAACAAAAAAGAAAATGTGATTATGTCCCATTTTGTTGACCTATATTTGATTATTTAGAATAAGAGACATAGTTTTACATCTACATTAAAAATCAGTCTGTGATTGCCTGTAGAGACTGCACAGAACATTCTCCCTGTTTGCTCTGCAGAGTGATCTCAGAAGCTGAGGACTGCATGTAACAGTTAGCTCTCATTTGGAAAAAAACACCTATCTGAAATGAAGTCGAATTCCCAGCTCCTTGTAGGGTGTGCAATTTAAAACTGACTCACCATGTATTGAAGAAAAATTAAATGCATCAGTCAGGAAAAGAAAAGGAAGTAAGAGGTGTATGCTTTGTTAATATTTTTTTTATTTTTATTTTTTTTTCCTAATTATTTTTGTATCAGACTCTGTGAGGAAATGTCCGTGGGTCAGCATAAAAATTCATGCAGTGCCAGGCTTTGACTTGCTTTTCACCAGCCTGGGTTTGTGGATCCATGGGGCTGATAGCTGAAACAGAATCGTTCCTTCTTTACTTATACAAGTTTGACTGACTCACCAGGCTCCACAGAGTAATACAAGCCACTGCCAAGGGAGAGGACAAGCAGGCTGCCTGGGAAAGCTGCTCCAGGACTATGGAAGACCTATGATGGGGCATTTGCAAGCATGCAGCTTCTAGGCAGCCTGCAAGTGATCAACAAAAAAGCAGCAAATCTGAGGATCTACAAGCTTTCAACTGCTGTCAGCTTCCTGAAACTCACCAAAACCACATGAGTCTAGACGACCTCTTTACGTATGTGTCAGCCTTTCTGGTTTCATTTCCTTTTTTCAGTCTGCTGAAATGCTGAGATACTCCTTCTTGCATTACTTGTTAAATAATCTGTCTGTAGATCTCACACGGATACCACTTACATGTGATAGTGGGTGTGTTTAACCCTTCACATGATATCATTTCAGTGAAAAGTGATATGTACATTCATGAAAAATTTATCAGATGAAGCAGATATTTTCTCTTAGCATCTAGCTGAAATTCACAGATTAGTTGTTGTAATTTTTTATCCTGCTGAAATTGAAGACTGGATTAGACCTGAAATTCATAAGCAGTTACCATATGAACATATCAATTTATAATGACACCATTGTAATCAGAATATAAAGCTCACTAGTGTCAGTTGAAACTGCTTGAAGGTGGTAAGACTTTTATTAATCTTCTATATTATTTCCAGTTTGAAGGTAATTTCTCCCCATGTGATCAAAATTAATGCCTGTGTCTCAATCAGGCTAGAGATTGCTGGTGAACTGACAGATGTGAATTTTAATATTGTGCCCCAAGATTTCAAAATTCAACCCACCTTTCCATGATACCACATCCAATAATGAAGTTTGGAAAAAAAAATCCAAAATATTATGAAGCATTTTCCTGTTTCACTCTCTGGTACCTGAGCCTTTAAAGATTATGTAAATCTGAACTTTAATCAGCAGGGAGGACGATTAGAAACAGACTTCTTTTTTAGTTTAAATAAAGAGCAGTGTCTGATCCCATGCTTTAACTGGGATTTCAAATAAAAACTAACAATGTGAGAGTTGACTAAGCTGGGGCCACCTTACTATTTTCTCTAAGTGCCAGCCCAGTCTGAGAGGTGTTATCAACTCCCTGAGAAGCCAGCAGTCACAGCTAGAAGTGAAAGAAGGCAGCTCTGAAGCCACAGGAGTCTGCTTACTGCAAGAGGAAATTTCCTTTACAACAGCACAGTAGAATTGGGCAGACTGACACCGAGGTTCTTACAAAATGCTCTCCTTCAGTGCTACACAGCCATGTGCTTCACTGACAGAGCAGCATAATCCAGCATGTAAAAAGTTCTCGTTTCTCCTGTGGCAGGAGCTTGGGTTCAGTCTGGCTCTTCTGCTCTTGCTAACAATTGTACTGACCTATTGACCATCCCTAGTTCTCATCTGCCAAACTGTTACTTCTCGGAAGCTCCTTGTGCTCCAAGATCCTGTGATCCCATCCTATCATCTGCCCAGCTGAAGTCTCAAAAAGGAATGGAGCAATGACTAGGGATTTGATTATATATTGATTATATATTCTGGAAATGTGTATATGAGTCTAAGAGCAGAGAGGAACAATCAGAGTCTCCGGCTACCTCAAAGTTGTTCTTGGGCCAGAGACTCACTTGGAGCAAAGTGGAACAGAACCATTGCACTAAAACCTTTGACAAGTTAGGTGTCAGAGTCTCTGCCCCAGTACTTGGAGGCTGTATATTTTTGCTGCACAGGACTCACACTAACTACAAAGGGATTTTTTCTGTGGGACATCTCCAAATTGTACCACCCCATTAGCAGCTCTGATCAAACGAGAGTTCTGTGCTAAGAAGAAAAGTGGCTGAGCAAAGCCTTGAGACAAGCTTCAAGTGCCAAACTTTCCTGAAGTGTAACCATTCCCATCAGTGTTGGCAAGAACTTCCTTGCTAGCATGCTGAACTGTATGGAGCATCTTGTGGCAGTAAAAAAGGAGATGTAAAACACAGAGTTTGGGGCTGAGAGGAAAAGGACATACCCACAGGACGCAGGATGAGCAACAAGTAGCAGTGAACACAAACC
This sequence comes from Sturnus vulgaris, assembly GCF_052056855.1. Classification (NCBI taxonomy): domain Eukaryota; kingdom Metazoa; phylum Chordata; class Aves; order Passeriformes; family Sturnidae; genus Sturnus; species Sturnus vulgaris. Next base: position 63,378,141 of record NC_142243.1, on the reverse strand, counting down.
AGAACGAGAAATTCCAAATAAATATAAGGAAAAAATTTTTTACTCTGAAGTTTGTCAAATGTCTGGAATGTGCTGCCCAGAAATATTGTGGAATTTCTATCCTAAGAGTTATTGAAAACTTCACTTGACAAGTTCCTGAGTTAAAGAAACCTGCTCCAGGCAGTGATGTGCACAAGATCATCTCTGAAGTTTACTTTCGTTCAAAGTTATTCTGTGTCAAGTTGAAAGGGTAGATCATCTTGCAGTCATACAAGGAGGAGGAGAAGAACATCCCTTCTGGTAAGTTAGGAGAGCCTCCTCAGGATATTTTGATACACAGTAATTAAGAAAGCAGTTACTCAGCACACCCAGTTAGCCCCTTTTGAAGCCTACAGAAACTGATGTAAAAATCTCCTACGCACCTTGGTGTGCAGAAATGTCAACACCTACTAACATTCACTAAGGCACTACAGTGACCCGGCTGCATCAAAAGCAGAGGCAAAGAAACATCCGTGACATCCTTGATTTTTGGAATACTAGACTAAAAGAAATTGGAGCCCTAATTGGAGCACTGCTGAGTCTGGGCAACTCTTCTTATTTTATAACTAATTTCTTGTGCTTTCTTACTTCTGTGTCCAGTCAAAAGTTTCAGACCAAATACTAGAAAGAAGGCCTCTAAGTCCTGATTTTGGTACATGGTCTTACTCTACTACCTGGTGTGCAGCTTTCTCAGAATCCAATAAAGTTGCAATTTATTGACATTGACAGAAATTGAACTGATACAGTTAGTTGTTTTAATGTAAATCACCTAAACAGAGAATAATTTATGTGGAAAGAGAGAGATCTTCTTGCACAACCTCTTGCTTACAGGACAAACTTGTAAGCTATGCTTATAGGTTAGGTCATGCCACTCTACACTTTGTTCCAGAATCCATCATCTCTCTGGGCACTTATTTCTGTGTTTAATCACTTCTAATGTGAATTTTTGTCTTTAAGTGAAATTTCCGTTGCTGGAACTTGTGATCTTTGTTACTTGTCTTTTTCCTGTGCACCTCTGAGAAGGACCTGACTTTTTTTATGATTCCTTTTCAGGCCAAAGCAGGGAGCAATTAGACCTCTCAGTTTTTTATCTTCAGAGCTAAACAAACCCAGCTCACTCAGAGTCATAAATCATGTTGTTAAATGTAAAGCATCATGCTAAATGTAAGTTTCTAGCTCTGATGATATTTCACTGTTGGTTTAGATAGCAACAGATACATTTGTTCTACCAGAATTTAAACTCTGCATCAAGTCAGTAGTTCACAGCACGGCATGTGTGACAAACACATTATTTTCTGAAGGACACTGACCACCCTGAAGCATAAATACTCCTTACCATCCCTACTCAGAAGGAACAAAAAGCTAAATGTATACTACCCTGACATTTACTTATATCTCAATGGCCAAAGCAAAATTTAAAAACAAAAAACTATTCATCTTTGGAATCATCTTACCATTGGTCCTGCTGGTCCCACCATTCCAGCGTCACCCTGTTGAGGACCAACACAGAGAGAGCAATGACAAGGAGAATTCCTGCAATGTCTAGCAGAGGTGGCTGGTAACATGGCCACCAAATCATTCTGGAGGAACACAACACAGTATTAACTCACCTTCTCCCCTTTTCTTCCTAATAACTCAGTTAAAGATCCATCAGCAGAAATGATAGCTCCTGGTTCTCCCTTTTCACCCTGCAATTATCAGAGTAATTACTGTTTACAAAGCAGTTCCCAGTGAATCAGAAGAAGTCAAAGCAGCATTACTTTTGTTTGAAGCATGACAGATTAGTCATGCTGTGATATCAAACATAAAGTGATATCAGTATGAGTAGGGTGAATCTTGATTCTGAGGAAGAAAAGAGATGATCTTTCTTAAAACATAATAAAGTACACTAAAAATACCTCCCTGAGATGAATAAGTTCTTTTTTTTTAAAAAAAAAAAAAAAAAAAAGACTTAATTTGCTCTCCTTAGAGTAACTATATGAAACATGCTATGTTCACAAAAGGTCTCTGCCAAAGGCAGGTTATTGGTGTCCTCTTGTGTACCATCAGCTTAATGGTCAGCAAATCCTGCTGGAAACACACCATCTTGATAGAGCAGTAAATGTTTGGATTTTACCATCAGGAAAGCATGAGTCATTCTCTCTATGTGCCTGGCATGATGCAACCTCATTAACTTTAATGAAGGCCGAGTCCCAGCATTCAAACTGTGACCCTCTGCATTCCTATTCCACCACCACTAATTATCACTTCTCGGTGCTAAGTGCACAGCTCCCACTCTGGATCTTCCAGCTGTAACTTCACACTTCCTACCTCAGGCAGCTTGCTACAACATCTTTCCCAAGATCTCATGGAAGAAATCTGTCTTGAAACCATCAATTGCATTGCTGATTGATATGATAGTCCAGGTTATAGACATTTAATTGAGCTCTAAGTGCTATAACTCAGTTCTTCCCACAGGTTCTTAAACCATTGTGAGTCTTTGAAGTCTCCTTGAAGATACTCTGGATACTTTGGAGTCTCCCTAAAGCTTGGTTGGCTTCACTGACTTTATCTTCTGTGAGAATTTATGGACCTGAGGCTGAATTTAATGATCCTTTAAGTAAAATGCTCCTAGGTGTCTGTACAACTTCACTGTGGTTCCCAAGCTTCATCACTCCTGAGCATAGCCTGGTGTTCACAGCTCAGAAATACCATCAGATACATCACTATGTTTTTGGTGGGTCCACAATGAAATGCTTTCAAAGCTTTGAGTTCTTGCCAGCGTGGACACAGGAAGCAAATAGAAAAAAAAGCACCAACCCAAAAACAAAACTAAAAACCTCCACAAGCTAAACCAAAAATCACCCAACTGGTTCTAAGGTTGAGCTTGATGACTTAATGTACTCTGTAAAAGACCAGGAAACCTTATGATAAACAGGGACTGATATTTATGGCCTGAGAGCTTTCCTTCTGAGCAATGACAATGCTGTTCATCTGCTACCCCATTTAAACCACAATTAACCATTTCCAAGTCTTCTTATTACTTGTGAGAAAGTGAGCTCAGCTACTTAGAAAGAAAAAGCAGAAAGTGGTTTTGTTTTTCACTTTTGGTATCCCCAAGATGTTCCTCTCCCCTGCTACCTGAAGGTGCACAAGAATGGGAAAAAACTGGAATAGCTGCAGTATCTACAAAAGAGCAGAGTCAGTCTTTAGTAACCTTGCAGCAGTGCTATAAAATACACCCTTTTTGTGAAGAAACAAGAGAAAGAATTATAAGAAGAGAGTTCCTCAAGTTTTGTTCTTTCTTTGGGAATTGAAAATTGCAGCCTTCATTCCGTAGGCAAAGCCCTCTCTGGCACAAGAGGAGGAAAAGATCGATCCTTTTTTTTTTTTCATTTGGGCTTTTGGATAGGATCCCAGGGTGTCAGCACAGCAATCAGCTGGCAAGAAGAGGTCACTTCATGTTTAATGTTTAAAGAGACTTAACCTGATAAGTGCATACCACACTGATTAATTTCAACACTGGGGCAGGAAGACGAGCTCTTGGTGGGATTATATTAAGGGATCTCATTTAGCATTTTCACATTCTACTTAGTACATTTTTCACGTGAACTTATTAAAATCACAATTCCTACCTAAATTAGAATCATTAAACTTTTAATGTCACTAAATACTTGTTATCTAACACATTTCTCAGCATATACTTTCCCCTAAACATTTTTTCATACCTGTTGTCCTTTAGGTCCTTGTAATCCAGGCAAACCAGTGTCACCCTTTGGACCCCGAGGGCCCTAGGCAAAAAGCAAGTACATAAATACATAGCAATATTTGTGAAGAATATGGAGCTAGTCCATTTTACTAAATGTAATTTTAAATTACTGGAAAACCTGAGCTTAAATCACTCTGGTTCCAATCTAAGAATTCTTACAAGACAAAATTGCTCTCTGAACCAAGTTATTCCCTAAAACACATATCACATAAGGAAAATCTTTTAGAAAGACCAAAATAAAAAATCCCTGATGTTTATCACAATGTAGATGATACACACATTCAAAAAGGAAAATATTCAACCTAAAATTCTCTGTTTCTTCTGTACTCGTTCCTCTTTCTCTCCATGATCATTCAGCCAGACTGATTTTCAACAGAATTTCTGGAGGAATATTTTTAACAGTATGTAAAAAAAAAAAAAAGTTTATCTACTTGAAAACAAGATGATTTCTTTACCTATTCTGTGGGGAAATCATTCCCCTCAAATAAAATTGTACTTTACAATCTTCCAAGAGCATTCAAAAGCATTTTTTTTACCCACCAAGATCTAAACTCAGGTCTACATAATTTCTGCATTAGTCAAGAGATAAACAAAAGACATGAGGTGAGAACAAGAATGGTATTTTCATGTCTGTAGAAATTCTATAGAGGACAGAGACCAAGAATTCATTATATCACTTTCTAAATGTTGTCAGCTCTTTTTCAAATGAAATTTATTTTTAAAGAGTTTTTTTCCCCCTTTCTTTGCTTTTCTGTGCAGTCCACAATACCCAGGACTTAGCAAACAATCTTCTGCAGAATTTTGGGCCATTTGCCAGCATTTTGTTAACATCTTTTGTCAGCTTTCCCAGTTTTCTCCTTAATTATTCTCAGGCAATAGACAAAGGATCCTGAGACCATATGCATGCTCTGAAATGTAGAACGATCATAACAAGAGAAAGTAATTCCATCACATTACACAGAATATCAATACAATAATTAGAACAATATTGTCTGAAGTCTTAAGCCAAATAATCACAGGGTATTCTGAGTTGGAAGAAACCTACAAGGATCATCAAAGTCCAGCTCCTGGCTCTGTCCAGGACACCCCAAGAGTCACACCATGTGCCTGAAGGCATTGTCTAAACACTCCTTGAACTCTCTCATGCTCAATGCTGTGACCACTTCTCTGAGGATTCTGTTTCAGTGCCCAACAAACCTGTGAGTGAGGAACCTTTTTGTAATATCCAACCTGAACCTCCCCTGACACAGCTTCAGGCCATTCCCTTGGGTCCTGTCACTGGTCACCACAGAGCAGAGATCAGTGTCTGTCCCTCCTCTTCCTCTCAGGTGAAGTTGCAGACTCTGATGAGGTCTCCCCTCAGTCTCCTTTTCTCCAGGCTTAACAAACCAAGTGACCTCAGTTGCTCCTCACATGGCTTTTCCTCAAGGGCCTTCACCATCTTTGTGCCCTCCTTTGGACACTCTCTAACAATTTAATGTCTTTCTTATATGGTGGCACTCAAAACTGTCCCCAGAACTCAAGGTGAGGCTGCCCCAGCTCAGAGCAGAGCAGGACAATCCCTTCCCTTGCCCAGCTGTGATGCTGTGCCTGATGCCCCCCAGGACACGGGTGGCTCTCCTGGCTGCCAGGGCACTGCTGATTCAGATGTGACTTGCCACCAACCAGGACCTCCAGGTCTCTTTCCCTGGCACTGCTCTCCAGCATCTCCTTCCCTGGTCGACATGCACAACCAGGGTGACTCCATCCCAGGTGCAGAATCTGGCACTTTCCCTTGTTGAATGTCATACAGCTGGTGATCCTTCAGCCCTCTGATTTATGTAGGTATCTCTGCAGGCTCTTTCTGCCTTGGAGGAAGTTAACAGCTCCTCCCAGTTTTGTATCATCTGCAAACTTGTTATCCCTCCAAGTCCTGTGTCTAAGTTGTTAATGTTTATATGGCAGTCTGAGTGCAAAAGGCATCTTTTGATACTATGGCTGTGAAATTCTTACATGATAGCTCTGGTACGTTATTATAAAAAATCATAAACATTTCCTAAAGGATAAAATACAAAGGATATGTCTTATAGGGCTTTGCTGTGTTCTGTAGTGGTGACGAAAAAGCCTGAGGAATGACACAGTAACATACACATATGCTGATAACTTTTACAAGTCCATTTGTTCCACTTGTTTCTCCTATATGGCATAGGTCTTTCCTTAGGTAGTAATTTTCCATTAATTACACCCTGATTGAAGCTACAGAACCAATGCTGAGATAAGCACATCAGAGTATACTTCATGTCCGACAATAAATTTCTAACTTGGTTGGTAAATTCCTAAGACCTGCAGCATCCTATATGAAAGTTTATTAGACTTCATGCAAACGATGTACAATATGCATTAAAAAAAATATTAGGCTATATTGAAAAATACTTAAGAACTCGAAGAAATACTTTAAAATCCTAGGCAATTAGTACTTACAGGAAATCCTGGTAGACCTGGCTTGCCATCTGGCCCCTGCAAAATTAAAAAAATCACACCCTTACAAACACATATTACAGACTTGCAAAATACAGCATGCATTTTTCATGTATTGTGTGATTTGTGAATATCAACTCATCTGCTACTGAATTAAGAACTTCATTCAGTTGACAGTAAAGGTGTGAACCTCCACAATGACCTATGCTTCTAACTTAGCATTTCCTTTCAAAAACTGGAGAGACAGAGATCCAGAAAAGACTGAAAAATAATGACATTTTCTACATATGAATGGCATACAACCATTATTCAGCCTCCTCTGAATCTTTTCCAGATACTGGCACAGAGACGACGGTAGCCGCCCACGTTTCCCATTTTGGTCCTTGATGTCTTTGGATAGAAAATGGAGTGTGTAATAGGCTGTGAATAAAATCACAGGTTGGGATTTGTATTTGGCACATTTAAGATTGCCCTGCTGTGGTAACTGCAGGGGGACACTTTAATTCTTGTTCAGATCACCAGGATGTCTATTTCCCCACTCACTATGAGATTGCATCTCTTTCCTGACTGGGGTTAGAGCCTTGAGACTGAGGTTAAAATCTTTCTCACTGCAACTGCTCTTCAAGCTACAGGACCTGCTTCTTTTTTGTGGGAATGTTACTCTAACATCTATCACAAAACAAAGGTTCGAATTACCTGTGGCAGAGCTCACACAAGGAGACCCATACTATCCTGGCATCCTATTATGTCCAGGACTTAGGAGAACCAGGTCTTTGGGAA